>NW_009699729.1:308-13558 GCF_000703405.1 Apaloderma vittatum
GCTGGCCGGACCGCGCTGGCCCATCGGGCTAGTCCCACGCGTGGGCACCACATCCCAGCCTCCATCTCCGCGCCTAGCCCGACTCGCACGCATGGCAGCTGCTCCGCTCCGCTCCTCTCCTTTCTCCCTCCCCTCGTTTTTGTGTTTACTCTCCGCTTTTCTGCTTTCTGTCTAGAAATACCGCCGCAAACATAGGCGAAGCTGGGAGAAGGCTGCTGTTTAAAGCAGCGTGCTGAAGGATGTCTGTGTTGCCAAAACCCTTTCCTGGCATCTGTAAAATCTGAGAGGACAAGCTGGCACAATGGGCAGAGAAAAGCAGGACTTAGAGATAACCCAAGGAGGCCTGAGACATTTTTGTTTGCCATAGGGCCCATAAATTACCCTGGCAGCCCCGTTTTAGTGTTCGAGTAGCGCGGGACTCCTGTCCATCACAGGATCTGGAGGAGAGGCCATAACAAAGGAACTGCTGTGCAGAAGGGAAGCGACGGGAACCTCGCTGAACCCTCACCCAGCAGGCTTTATGAGATGTAACATTACTTTAATGTGCCATTATATCTGCATTTAGAAAAGGGGTCATAACATAGATTGGGCTGCACTGCTAAACAATTCTGTCAGATAATTGTTCTCAAACCAACCTCCTGCTGAGGGTCTCGGTAACTTCCACACCACACTGATACTGTGCTGTGCCTGAATCCAAAGTCAGCTCACAAAGCAAGTGGGGGAGAGGAAGAAGCGGCATAGCCAGGGCTGATGATCCACACAGTTGTAGCACGAATGAGGGAAATGCTTGAAATAATACTGCAGGAGCACTTTAGTATATCAGAAAAGAATTCCATATCCAGGAGTACCACTTTGGATGCTGTAAAGAGCCATATGCCTTCTCAGCAGAGACAAATTCCTAAATTCAGTCAAGTTTGGATCCTGCCTTGAAAGAACCAGAAATACTCATTATTTTTTCAGATTGCTTAATGACAGTAGAGAGATCAAAAGCAGATGAAAACCAACTGTGGCATGGTGTGGGGATGGAGAGTAGAAACTGGCACAAAATTGATCTTAGTTGGATTTGCTTCTTTGTTTTACACTTAAAATTTTGATTTATGTTGGTGAAAGGTATGGATATTTTAGTAACGCTTCTGTTAAATTGCTTGGGCAGAAGTCCTAGAAGCTTCCTGGAACTCTACCATACCAGGCAATGGATCAGCATAGGACACATAAAGAATTTGTGATCCAAATGTGGTCAATTGCATGATACTTTACTTCACCTTTATATAAATGTGTATTGTAGAATATATCTACATAACCTATACTCACTACATATGTCCATATATGTTTATGTCTATAGTAATTTCAGTGGAATTTATACGGTGAGTTTAGAATGCGGATTTTTAATCTCCAGTCTGAGACTCTGAAATTAGTACTATAAGATAATATTTAAATGAGATTAGGTTCAACGTTCTGGTGTATCAGAATTAACAGGGTTTAATAACACAAACAGGAATCTCCTTGCAGTGAAAAGGGCTCGCAGAGACCCTCCTTCTGTCAAGACTTGTAGTGACACCCCATTACTCAGTTGAACTTGGAGAATGTCCCTTAGCATCCTTCAGGAGAGGCCCTGTGTTGGTCCTTCAATGCCAGTGAGGCTCTTCAGCATTCTGCATTCTGCAGAACTTGCTTGCCTTCATCAGAAAATGAAAGTTTCTGCCCCCTTGTTTGGAGACAGCCTTCCTACGTCACATCTGTGCCTTGCTGGGTTGTTTGCTCTGCAGCCTGCCCGAAGCAATGCAACACCAGCACGTGTGAACTTTCCCATTCAGTCTAACAAAGTGTTAGTTGGAAATCGGAGTTCTGGCTATTTGAACTGTCTCATGTGCATGAGGCTCTGAAAGAGGTTTAAAATAAATCCCGAGTATGTTTCAAGTATTGTGGTTTTGGAATTCTCAGCTCTAAATGAGTCCACTGGCAATAGAAAGTGAAGACTTAGGCACAATGGGGCTTGATGTGTCTCACTAAAGTTACCAGCGTTTCTAGATGAAATTACAGTGTTGTGATGACGTAGCTCTGAGTCCATAAAAAAAATATGAGAAGCCCCTTTCCAATGTTTAAAATTTGCTGAAACAAACTTGCTGTTAGCTGAAGTCTGTGATCTGACTTCTGCCAGAGAGGAGTGTTTAGAAAACATGCATCATAATATTTCAGCATAGCGCTTGATACAGATATTGGATGGGTAAAAATTTTGTCTCTTTTTTTTGTTGTTGTTCACTGACATAGCTAGAAGAACAATTTTGACACTTCTGACTTGCCATGTCCATAAGTTACAATGGCAAGTCTGCTTTCTGTAGCAGACAAAAAACCTTCCATGCTGAACTGTGAGAAGATGCACTGAGGTATAAAGAAAACGCAGCCCCAGATCATTTACTTTAAACCGCATACCTGCTAGCACTTTTCCTCTCTTCTGGGGAGAATTTCAGTGGAAGCCTTTTGTCATGTCCTTCACAGCCCAGTGATGGCAGGACTGGTGAGCACTGGCAGCCCTCCTGCTTGTGGAGGCAAAAGTCAGTGTTCACGCACTGCATGGGCTTGTCTCTGACAAAGTTCCCTGAGCAGCTGGATGGTCAGTCACCTCATTACATTTGGCAAGGTAGGACTCTGCTGTGACATGGCTTCTGCGAGGAGAAAATAGTCACCGTTCCACCTACTAATATTACTGGCAACGCACCGCTCTAGAAAGTTGTTCTTAATGAGAACTTCAAGGCATTTGACGCTTGGAAGATCAGAAGCTGGAGAGGTGGCTACCTGGTGGTATTAGTGTGTGAAAACTGCAAGCAAATTAACACGTCTTGGTTTTTGATTTATCCACTGAGTGAGCTATCATGAAGCAAAAGCCTAAACCATTATTGTGGAATGGAAATGTTTCCTAGAAAATCTCTATTGTTTCCAATTCCAATATTCATCCCCTTCTTTTTCTGGTAGGTTTTGGTCTGAGTTTGGAAAATTAAGAAGAGGTAGACCAAAGCAATGGCTGGAAGATGGATTATAAGAGTGTACTAGATTTCTAAATATTTGGAGAAAAAAGGCTATATGTTCCTGGGGTTATAAAGGAATGGGAGAATGGTGCCATAATTCTAATTAGGGACTTTTCATGTAGAGTGATATTGATGACAGTGATGCGACTAATATTGGGACATAGTCCGTCTTTGCCCTTTAACGGTCTTGTCTGGAGATATTTGGAATCTCATATGGAAAATACTCAAACTCACTTGCCCTTACTGCAGTTTGAAAAATTCGGACTTAGCTTCACTCTACAAAGCTGCCTTAAGTAGAAGTTCTGCAAAACATAACTTCACATATTTCTTTTAGTTTATGCTTTATTACAGAGAATATTTGCATGAAAATAGGGTCTTTGTTTAAAAGTTTCTGCTTCTTACTCATCACAGTTTGTTGGGTTGGAAGCAATTACTATACCCTCTACAGAAGGCTCCAATCCCTTCAGAGCAGGAAAATATAAGCAGGAATAGACAAACTTTTAAGAATCTAAGCTCCTTTTTTTTTCATGCGAATATCCTCATTTCCTTAGTAATAAAGGAAAAAGGACTAAATATGTAACATGCAGCAGAAAGAAAATAATATTTCAAATGTTTTAAGGTTTGTATGCAGCCTTTGAGAATTTTTTTATGTAGTAGTGATGCCTTAAATTCAACTTGGCTTGTTTTTTTTCTAAAGGAGAAGGTGTACACAAGGGATATTTATTTTTTTGTGTACGAATTTTTATTCTTCCTACAGGTTTATTTCTTAGCTAGAGCTACACTAATATAAACCATCTACTGGAATAACAACCAGTGTGTTCTCTAAACCAAGCCAGGACTAATAAGACAGTGCTGAAAATGCTAGCAGCCTGTCTCTTTTAGCATTCTCAACTTCATTGCCATGGGAGAACATGTGATAATTCGAAGTTTTTGCAGAAAGTTCCAGATACATCTCTGTAGCCATCATATCAGGCACTACTAGACAAAGCCAGTAGTGGAGCGGAGTGTGGTTAACCAGCTGGCACTGTCCTCCTTACAACAGCAGGAAACTGTGGAGGAAGAAGAAAGAACAGAGTTACTCCATCTGAAATATTTGGCAGAATACAACATTAATCCCTCCACAGTATAAAATCCAAAATTTCCTTTTGCATCAGCAGCCTAGAGTCCTCCCACCACTTCACAACATCGCGGATTCCTAGATAAAGACCAAGGCAGAAGCAACGAGTGTCATCTCACATTGCAAGTACTACTTCCTTTCCTATTTTATGGTTTTTAGCTCCTTGCCATAGTTGATCTTTCTTCACAGGTGAAATTTGTTCATAGTGCTTTCCAGATTTGTGCCACTGTAGTGTCATATAGCCATGCTCTTTAAATGAAAACACCACGTGCATTTTGTCATTATATCTGTAGGGTCATAAGATGGTTAAAAGAAAAAGTGCCCTTTCAGTAACTTATTCCTGGTAGTTTTTGACTTGGTAACATTCAATGTCAGAAGTAAAGTTATCATCAAAACACCAAGTCAGTGCCATTAGTATCAACTTTAAGCAGCAGAACAGTATAAATAGTATCTGCCCTCATGTGACATTTCCCCAGTCACCAAATGCAGCTTATCTATTGCACACTTCTTCGGCTGGCCTCTCTGTTTCTGTTAAAATACTGATTATTTTTTTATTCAGTATAGCCCCATACGGAACAACAAGAGAAGAAAGATCATTAATTTGAAAAAGTAAACACAAACAACCAAATTGATTAAATAAAAAGAATTTGCGGAACAACTGGGGATTTATAAATAGAATTAATTTATGGCAAGTAAAATTGGTTCAGACCCAAGAAGCAGCTTCGGCCTGATTTGGAATATTCTCCTGGTTGTTTGGTTTCGTTTGTTTGTTGGTCTGCTGCTTTCTGTGTGCCCCTCTGCCTGACTGGGTTACTCCTCACCCCTCAGGAGTGAGGAGAGTACCCCTGACCAAGAAAGGACCCTTGCCACAAATCGCATTAGGTAGAGATTTTTGAGGCACTGTATGTAGAAAATCCCAGGATAGGGAGCAGGAGGTCGTTATGAATGTGTCCTGCATGTCTCCCAGCTTAGCAATACAGGCCTGCAGAGGACCTCCTTGCAGGTCCCATCTAGTGTCAGTACCTTGTAGCATTTAGTCAAAGATAAAACACCTATTCCACATTTCACCTATGCTCTAAGGCTCTTTCAACCCTTTATGGCAATCTGGAAACCTGCAAAAAGAGACAAAAATCCACCAATAGTTTGCAACAGCAGGGAAATCGTTTTTGCTCTCTATTCTGTAGCCAGCTGTGCGCTACTGCGATCAGGACATGGAGGAAGCACCGAGTGTGAAAGATGACAGCACTCAGGAATTAAATGAGGCACAAGCCCAAGACTACCCTTCTGTGCTTTGTCTCTGGAGACCTGCCAGAATCACGGCATTTGTCTATACCAAGACCTTGCGGGTTGTTTGCTGTTGGAAGCAGGTTTATTTAGTGTGCTTGTGTGTTTCCTTAATCCCATATCCGTGTTACTCAGAATAAAAGCCACAATCAGAGCCTTATGACAGTGAAATTTTAGATGGAGCCAGACTTCACTGCCTAGGCACCCCTGTGATAACAGCCTCTCGCTCTGGGCTGGGATATGGAAAGAGAGGCAGAGACGGAGCATGAGGCAGCAAAAATGCCTGTTTTGTTTCAGGAAAGACTTCTTTTAAACAGTGGCATTTCTCTACCTGCTGTCCCCAACCATTTAATGACCATGTAAAGCAACGTGAAAATGGCTTTAAGAAAAATTAGCCTTGTGCCTTATCTTTTGAATGCTTACAGTTCCCCAAGGTACCTCTGAGACCTGTCCATTGCCGCTAAAACCTGAGTGATTCATCTGAACCAGCAAGTTCCCTTTTATAATTTTAGTTTCTCTCTTCCCAACAGGAAAAGATTTTACAAAAAAAACCACCCCATTAGATAATTCTTCAAGGCTCTGAAACATAAAAAAATGCTTAGTGAAGAACCTTGCTAGTGACAGCACTATGCCTAAAATGTGAAGGATTGCACGAATATTTGTATTTATGACCGCTAGCCTTTAGAGAACAATGCTGCCTTAGCAGAGTCTTCACTCTGTTTAACACATTCTGAACTTTGCAGTGTTAAGCTCTATATATTTCCATACAGTTCTGATTAGATTTTGCATAATGGTTCTTTTGAAAGAAAGTGAAACTTGAGCTCCTTGTATTTCTCACAGCCATTTTTTAAACCAGAGGTATACTTTGTTTTCTGAAGTTGATATCCCCATTCAGACAAATATGCGATAAAAAATGTGTTCATGTGTGAAAAAGCCATATGCAGTGTTGAAATTATGGCCAACTTGTTATACAGATACTACATGCTGGAGAAATGATGACTCAGTAGGAGGATTTTACTCATCATGTAACACATTCAACTTCATAAGCAACACCTTGCCCTCACTACTTTTAGTCCTGCCAGAGACTGGGGAGGTAGAGATGTGTGTGACCATAGGGTAGGTAGCTTACAAAGCTATTTTACTGTTTCTGCTCTTTCTTTTTGTTTGCTTTTTTTTTAAAAAAAAGAAAAAAATAGTCACTCTCTCCAAGATTAAGTATGGCTATGGTGCTTCCCCATCTCTTATGGGAAGGAAAAGGCCATTGTGACCTTTGCCTCCAAACTTGCAAGACTCCACTGTCTGTAACTACTCCCTCTGTTGTTGTGCTTAGCATGAGCAGAACGCTATCTGTTGACATATTAGTGACTTTCTATTTCGTGCATTAATTTTGCTAATTGGTCAGAGGAAATGGAAAAATAGGCGAGATCAAAGTTAGTCCATCATACATTAGCTCATGCTGGCTGGTCCCGTTGTTCACCTTGGTTTTTTCTGTCATTTTTATTTACACACTTAGATTCATGAAAGAGGTGATGCCTTAGCCCATCGCTTGCTACAGGCCTCTGATGATGAATTAAACTACAATAAATCAATCTGTAGGTGTGGTATCCCTAGAAAACAGACAGCAGGTTTGCAAACATATTGCAAGGGATAATTGTGGTGTGTTGGAGGCAAACTGTACCACTTCTTTTCTGTTCTCAAAACCATCCTCAGGCACAGATACACCACCAGAAGTTCCCTTGTAAGCCCACTTTAAAAAGTGAGCTTGAACTATATCCTAAAGGTACCTTAAGAAAAAAGTCCTTTCCAGAGATCATTCTATCTGTAGATGTCTCTGGCACTGCTGGGTGTCCTGTCTATGGAAACAGGAAAAGAAACACATCCAAAAAGACTACCTGGGGTGTTGTAGAAAAATCCAAATATCTTAGATTCTGTCTGGAAAACCAAGCAACAATCACAGATCTGGGAGCACATAAGAAAAATAGTCCATTAAGGGGGATGCCGGAGTTTGTTCTCCATGTTAGCAGCACAGTTCAGTATATCTAGAGAAGCATTGACATGCCTTCTTTCTTCAAAGAAATTAATTTCTCTGTTGCACACAATTCCTGCCTGATCAGCCTTGTTTCAGACTGAGCATAACTGTGCTTAGGATCTCGAGACGCACTTCAAGGCTCAGTATTGGAGTCTTGTCCATACATATAAAGGCTCTCTAAAACTAAAACAAATAAATAAATCAAAAGTAATGGTGAATAATCAAAATGTGAATTTTTCATCCAAGGATGTGAGTCAAAGGTTCAGTGCCTTGTATTTGCTGCAAGATTTCTCAGGGTAGAGCTGTGTTTCCTCTGTATGGGCGGAGGTGCAGTGGTGACTGAAGAAGTGTTTGCTTCTGGGGTCCAACATTGGGGCTGGGGGCCAGCAGAGAGGACTTCAGAGAAGGGCTGCAGGAGGGGATGTTATTCAGTGAAGGACTTAAGCAGATCAATCTATTTATCTTAACAAAGACAAGGTTAAGGGGAGAATTGGTTATAATTTATAAATTTCCTGTCTCCCTGTAGAAATAGAAGAGTAAAAATATGATAATATATGGCAAGAACTAGTGAAATTTGAAAATAGACACATTTTAACATGGAAGGTAATTAATTATTAGAACAATTTACCAGTGATGGTAACAGATTCTCCATCACTAGACATTTTGAAGTTGAAAATTATTGATTTTCTCAAAGAAATATGCTAGTTTCTACAGGAGTTAATTCAAAAAAGTCCCATGACCTGTGCAATGTGGGGAAAAAATAGGTGATCACAAACCATCTTTCCAGCTTTATGATCTATAAACTTGCACCAAATAGCTAATGCATAGCTGCCTATGTCCTATATTCTCATACTGTAGCCGGTAAGTATGATTCAAACATTTTCCCTTTATTTACATTTGCTTGGGAAATGTACAGTGAGTAGCCTGAGAACATCCAGCACAGTGCATCACATTTCACCACACTGTTCCTCCACTGCTTGAGGAGCTGATGTCTAATTGACGGCAGCCACTTCTGAAAGGCGCATGGGTTATGTTTTGTCACAGGGGTGCAGGGGAAGCTGGATGCCCCACTCCTTGCCCATCCCAGTGGAATGTGAGCTCCTCATTTTTCCAGGTTCTTTTCTAAGTTATACCCCAAACCCAGTTTAAACAATGAGGTCCTGCTGCTGTTGAAACTACTGGACAAACTACTGGACAACTGGTCTAGGATTTCAGTGAATTCTACTGGATGAGCCAAAATGATGCCGCATTTGCCCAAATATCAATTAATAGTTCTGCCTGGATTTTATTATACAGAAATAAACATAAAATAAGACAACATTGGACCTCTCTGACCAGGACCTGTCTACTCCTGTTCACCTTTCACTGAGGTGTATGAAATAAGGAAAAATCTACTTTAAAATTGGCAGAGGAATTTTTTGTTTCAATACTTGTCCAAGGTCTTCTCAGCCACTGCATCAAACTGTACTAAATCCAGCAGAGTGTCTGTCTCTTAGCAGTGCTCAATGCAAATGTTACTTGACCTAGAAAATTACTGCTCACAAGCAAAAGGAGAACCCTTTCGATATTTTGATGGTAAGTCATGGGGACTAACTATACAGAGAACTGTAAATAAACATTACTTCAAAGTGTAGCTCTGGGCAGTTTAGTATAGTTCATCTGAAGCCACTACAAAATATGTAGCTATATAAAAGAGTCCAGATAGGGAAGGGAGTGTCTTTAATTACAGCTGGAAAAAAATTAATATAACAGTTATTTTAATCAAAGAGGTTAGTTACTTTTTCCTGCAAATTTTGTGTCTTTGAACTGCCATGGCTGCAGTGCTACTGCTCTTTCTGCATAAACAGTATCATTAATAGAACTGATTTTAAATGCAGCACGGAGTACTTGAGCTGAGTAATAAAACCAAAGCAATGATCATACACATTAAAGCATGAACCTTAAAGCAAAGGTGAGAAAGCCAACCGTTAGATTTCCTTCCTTCCTTCCTTCCTTCCTTCCTTCCTTCCTTCCTTCCTCCCTTCCACCCTTCCTTCCTTCCTCCCTTCCTCCCTTCCTTCCATCTCTCTCTCTCTTTCTTTCACAAAATGAGATGACAAATTTCCTTATGTAAATAATGTCCTCTCCTTCCACATTAGGTCCAGAAGTTCAAATGGATAGAAATAGTGGTAAAAAAATAGTTAAAAGAATCCACAGGTTGAACTACTGGTGTCACTTACTTCACAGAAGATAATCTCGTACAAATTTTAACCATGAACAAATTGAATCTATTTGCTGTAATCATGCGCCATCTATTTCTGAAGAAAGAACAACTCATAATTGCTTTTCTTAACTTTGTATCAGGATATAATGAAGACAATTTAATAAAAAAAAACAGTTTAATTTTAACCAAACAAAACGTAAGAGGAGAAAAGAGTTAGACACTGGGTATTACTGTTTTTTTTCTGTTCAAGTTAGGTGGCAGCAACACTTTAACAGAAAACAAAAATATCCCCCTCTCCCACCTTCCTTTCCAAAGGATCCTTTCCAAACAATCACTAAATTACTAAATGACTGAAATTTGGAGCTACTCTTGGACTAGCATGTTAAACACCTGAACGAGGCTTAGCTTGCACAGCACACCAATGATTCAGATCTGAGTGATCTGACTACTGCTGATGTGCATTAACAGCAGAGATTAATCAGTCAGCTCTGTGCGAGCGTTCGAGTGGCAAAATGAGCAATAAGTGGCGATGTATTGTGAAGTGTTAGAGTTTTTTGGAGGATGAGGGAGAAGGAGGGAAAATTGCTGCTATCTGCAGTGCAATTTAACAGGTAACAGCAACTTCAGAAGAATAAAGAAGCACTCAGAACTGCACCTATTTGCAATATTGGGTCAATTAGGTGATTAGAGAGTGAGCCCAGATCAGGATGTTATTGGGGCAGTTCCTACTTTTGACATGACATCCTGCGTGATTTTGCTGAGGACATCCACAATGGCCTGAATTTTCTATTTCTCCAGCTGACTTTTTTTTGATAGCTATCACTAAATATTTAGTCAGAAATTTTGCTGATTGCAAGGAGCCCTTTGATAAGGGTGCTCAGTCTAGTGAGTTCAGTCTGGACATTCAAAATAAACTCACTCAGAACCCTTCACTTAATGAATAAAACCCAATGATGCAGGGCAATACTGAGAGATAGACTTCTGCTAGGCTGGACTCTGGTGCTACCACTGAACAGCTTCACAGTTAACTTTAGGAAACAGCTTTTTATATGGGAATTTTGCAATCAACATCATCCTCCCCACCCCCTAGAAGCTTGCTGCAGTTTCTAATGTGAACCACTGTTGCTAGACAAACCTACACTTTAGATTTATCGATAATGTGTGAGAGCTGTACTGAGACTTCCACCCCCACTATCGTACCTGCTTTGGGAACTGGATTGCCACTAGCAAATATGGGTAAAAATCATTTATTGTACATAGCCTCAGGGGGATGATATGCCTGGCTGCTTTACACAGCGTCTGAAAAAAGCATTTTGAAATTACAGCAAAAAAAAATACAGAAATCACCACCACATTTAGCTTCCATCTTGAGTTTATACACAGGGCCAAATCTAAGGGCATGTCTGCCAGGCAGTCCCTGAGGCATCAGGATGGCCGAGGATACATGCTCTTAGCAGCACCTCAGTGGGATAATTGACCCCATTTCCTCAGCATGAGCATTTTGAAGGGGATCCATGATGGAATAATACAGGATATCTTTTCCAGATCTCTCAATGAATGACATATTGCCCAAAATATTGGCATGTGCTCTTCAAAAATCTTGCAGCAGAGGGAGGTTTTAATGAGAGGGCAGCTTGAAGTCAGGCCATTTTCTTCTGGAGTTTCGTTGCAATTGCTGCCAGCCTCAGCCAGAGATGGTTGTAATGAGCCTGGCACTGGAGAGCAGCGCAGTGTGTTCCTCCCCTGCTGCTACCTGCCTGGAGAAGGCAAAGAGGCACGGACACACACTATCACTGAGGGGGCAGGGGGGCACGTCGCACACCACCACCCACGACCTGGTGGAAAACTGCAGAGGACGAAGGTGCCAGCCACTCCCTCTCCCAAAGCCGGTGATGCCATCATTCCCCGTCCCAGGGCCCATGGAGTGGTAACACAGTGTTTTCCAACGCGGAGATCAGGCCCTCTGGAGACCAGGCAAACCTGCAAGGATACAGGATAGCAGAGCAAAAGAGCAGAGAGGCAAGAAGAAACCACTCTGGAAGTTCTCTGCTTTGCAGGGGCAGAGGTGGGGCTGTGGGCAAAGCAACAGGCGGGGAGCACCCGGCCATTGCAGGCTTCACCCTGCCCATCCCCTTGTCCCACACTCCTGCTTTTTTCTGCTTTTCAGTACACCTCCAAATATTTTTTTTTTCTTGATAACAGACACACAGTTACATTTATCTGCAGAGGTGATTACTTCAGAAGCCCAAACTGACAACTGAAAACTTCAGAAGCTGTAATTTCGCCAGTTCTATAGGTAGCATTTTCAAAAAAATACTTCCCTTAAAGAGACAGTTCCTTTGTGACAGTAATGCTGTCACATTTTATATCTCAGACACAAGTTGGAATACTTCTTGTAGAGCTCAAACCACAATACATTCATATTGTTTAAGAAGGAAGAAGCCACTTTCTCATCTAACGCGTTCCTCTGTAAAACACAGGCCACAATTTCATCTGGTTTCTTAGTAACTTGCACTCCCAAAGTATTTACTTAGGAAGATGGGCATTTTCCACACTTTTTTTTTTTTAAAAATGTATTCATCAGGTCATGGGTGAGCCTGGTTTAGCCTCTACCTGTAACTAATCAGCTGTCTCCAAGCTGATGAGATAAGGCTAACAAGCAGATTACTTCAGGGAGGGAGCCTGCTAGAGCTGAAGAGACTGGGTCATGTTAAGGATAAGGCTCTGTTATGCAAAACTGGCTGATCTACCTGCTATGTAGGTGATAGTTGAGCTAAAGAGAGTCAGGTGGTAAGATTTGCCTTACCTATTTTACTTGGCTTTGAGTTATGCTTGTGATTGAATTAGTCCCTTTAGGAAGAAAGTGTTGCTGATTTAGATCAGCTAGCGAGTCTGCTAGCCTGCTCAGGGGAAACAGGGGACTGAGGAGATGTTTGCCGAGTGGAGAAACATTCAGCCGATGCCAAGGTTATTTTACTACAACAATCCTTGTTGACCTGTGTAAGAGATTTGATTGTGGTGTGTGTCCATTGTCTTTTAGCAGCAATTTATGTGATTTCATGGAGTATTTTATCTATGTTTTTGTCCTTGAGCTGTGCCGCAACTGTAAACTCTAATGATTGTGGAGAGTTTACTACCATGCAATGCAGGGCTCTGTATACGATGGGCAATGCCTCAAACTAGGGATTGTGTTAACCTCTTCTGTAGGAGTTCTACTTCACTAGTGAAAGCATCTGTATCATCATGGGCTTCAAATCTTGCTAGAGCTTCCCTTCAAGCCTTGCAGTACCAGGTGCTGTACACAAATCGGTTTGGTAGCTCCCTCCAACCAAGCCCTTACCATCTGTCATTGCGGTGCTCAAACAGGGCTCTTAATCCGGCAGTATGGATGCTCAAATCTATAGAAAGGCTTATGCAGACACACTCCTTTTTTTTTTTTTTGTAGTTCAGGAAAAGATCCAAAAAAAAAAATCTGGGGAGAATTTAAAAGGCACAAAAGTCTGTCTCTTTTACTTGTATTTGCTATCAGGACCCTCCTGCGGCATGTGTGGGTTTAGTGCTGTGGTTCTCCTGGTGCTCCAAGGCCGGTGGGTG
>NW_009699730.1:0-9113 GCF_000703405.1 Apaloderma vittatum
GTAGCCGTGCTTTCTGCAGGGATGACAGTTTAATTAATGGGCATTATTTAAACGAGGAGCAGATTTGTGCCCGGGACGGTTGCCCCCGGAGCAGGGAGTGAGCGGAGGGCTACGGCAGCGGAAACCTCCCACCCCAAAGGTGCGAGGAAGCAAAATTAAGCGATACTAAAATAAATAATGACTAAAGCACAAGAAGCTCGTTGGAGGAAAGCGCTTGGGGTGGAGGAGAGCGATGTTACATTTCTATTTTTAGAAAAAGAAAAAATAAAAACCCCCTCGGTCGGTGTTTTTCCCATCACCTTTCCATCTGGTCGGGATCCGTCCAGAGGCCAGGATGCAAAATTTCTCCCCGTCCCTGCCCCGTGGGTTAAGAAAAAACGAAGTGATTTGACTCAGGTGAACTGATCAGCTGTTACTGAGCTGGGAAATGGAAATGTGGGACAGGACGGAGGGGAAAAGCATCCTTTAGAAACACCGTGGGGAGTCGGGCTTGGTTTAACCGGGGAGATTGAGTGAAGTTTTTCTTTCTGCCCGTGCTTCTCTCCGACGGCTGCCGTGGTCCCACCGGGCCGGGCCGGCGTGTTGGAAATCCCCTTTGCACAACGAAACGCTTGGCCCCGAGGCCAAACGTGCCGTCACCGAGGGGAAATGGAAATGCTTGCCTTCACCATTTTGTTTTCCTACTAAACGCTACAATGGAAATGGTGAATTTATTCCTCCCCATCCTTTTCTTTCTTTTTTTTTTTTTTTTTTTTTTTCTATTCCTTAAATCCTGATTACAAGCTGTTGACTCGTGGGAGGGTGATTCACAGAAGCTGACATTATAAATATTACAATAATTTAATGCATAAAATGTCCCCAATAAGCCTTAAATGTTGTTTAAAAGCCCATGTTACCTACAAGTCAGGCGAATTTCCATGTTTGCACTTAATTGCACCATTACTTCGGTTTTGGCTTCAAAGGTCACAGTTAAGTCGTGCTACGTGTTTTATTGGAGTGACCCCAGTGTGAGCTCAGGGAACAAAAAAAAAAAAAAAAAAAAGGAATTCACTGAAACTTTTGTTGTTGTTGTTTTTTAAAAATAAAAAATGTTTTAAAAAAAAATAAAAAAAAAAACCAAACCACAAAACCAAACCTGGGACACTTCTGCAACCGGTTAAACCCGTCACTAAACAAAAAAAACCCTTGCAATTGTCAGACCAATCAGTCAAGTAATTTTGTGGATGCCAAAGAATATTTTGACAGTCAAGCAGCACAGCCAGAAACCGGAAACTTGTCACGATGAAAAACAAATTGGAAGTTCTTTAGCGACAAAGGACTAAAGACACACTCATACCACACTGCTGCGGCGTTAGGTTCCAAGCTTGCTCCGAGGGATGCTGCTGCTCCGAGACCGCATCCCGCCGTTTTGATTTCCGATGCTTTTTGCTCATTTCACTGTGAGCTTTCTTTTTGAAACTCTTTGAGACTCCTTCGATCGATTGTTTTAGAGTAGATCATCTTTATCAGCCTTCCAAAGTCCTTATTCTTGAGAGAAATTGCAGCAAAGGTAGAAGCGAGGACAGCCTAGCTCATCCCAGGCATGGCGAGCGGCGGCGGTTCTGCGGCGGATGGCGAGGCCAGCCCTGGCTAAGCCCAAAACTAAACCCGGCTGAGACTGACCATGCCTGGGGAGGAATCTTCCTCTGATGGGAAAAGCGTTATACGAGTTATTAGCAAGAGAGAAAAACAAACAAACCAACCAACAAAAACTCAAAAGCAGAAAAATCGACAAAACGGGAGCCACCTTTGTTACAAATTAGCGTAATCCATTGAGGTTGGAGACGAAAATCTGCTCTTTAATTAAGGCTCAGTACCTTCAGATAATGTTAAATACAGTAAATAGGACTTAGTTTATCTTATCAGGCTTGCTAGCTTTAGCTACAGTATCCTAGTATAAGAGTCATAACAATAATCAATATGCTGCCTTTTAATGAATCTTGCTTCCGTGTGCTTCACTCAATTATGGTTGGGAAAAAAAAAAAAGAAAAAGAAAAAAAAAGCAATCCACAAATTTCACTGTACACAGCTCCATTCATCAGCTTCTGCACTACTTGTCTTCTCAGTACAGGAAAGCAAAAAGAGGGAGGGAGACTTTAAAGAACAACCAACCCAGCCGGCACCGGGCGATAAAACAGCTTGAAACGCTCCCGAAGCATCAGGTGTCGTGTTTTGCCATCGGGAGATGGTGTTTGGATGGGGAAAGCTAAAGGGTGGTGGGGCACCCCAAATCCAGGAGGAAGAGCTGGGTGGGGAATAACGAGGAGAGAAAGGGGCTGCGCGAGGCTGGGGCACAGCGGGATGCGTCCCCTGCCCGGGGCATCCTCGGAGCAGGGGATGCCGCGTTCTATAGAGGGAAAATAATAAATGCACAAGGTAAAATATTTTTGATGTTACTGTAAATGTATTTTGAAATGAGCAGAAAGAAAAAAATAATAAAAGGGTTTATTTTAGTAGAGAAATGTTGTCTTTTAAGATGTATAAGCTGCAGGAATCGACGTTTGCACTGTAAGAGCCCCCGTCCCCTCGGCGGAGCGGCAGCCGCCAGAGTTGTGGACGCAAAGAGCATCGGACCCCGCTCGTGGAGCCCAGCTCCGATCACACACCCCCTTTTTATTCCTGATCTGTGGGGTGTTTTTAGGGCTTGCACCTGTTTCCAGGGGTTCAGATCCCTGCTGTCCCACGGTGCTGCTCCCGAGGGTGCCGAAGGGCGAGAGCGGGATGCGGGAGCGGCCGCACAGCCGGGAGGATGCTGCTGCAGGGCAGGGCCTGAGGTTTTGGTTGTTTTTTAAGGCAATTTCCCCCCACAGTTTGCTCCATTCCACATACAAACCAGACCCACTTCACACATCAGTTACAGGAAACGATATGAATGTCGCAGGAGGAGAAAACCCTTCTGTTTTCTTTGTTTCAAAGAACGTGATGTGCCATTTGTTAATATAAAAGAGAAATATTGAAAATATATTGAAAAGAGCAATTTTAAATTATTTTTGGCTTATGTTGCAATATTTATTTTCTTGTATTAGAAATTCCTTTGTAGAGAAAAAATGTATTTTTCATTAATGCAAAAACCTATTTCTCCTTTTTGTACATTTTCCATGTTAGTTAATCCTTGAAGCAATATAATGTTATCAAACTCGTTCTGTGTGAGACTGTATTATGCATGCTATTTGTGTTGCCTTGGAATAGCTCTGTCTGCCATTATTTTCATCCTGTTTAGATACAGTGTATGCTTTAATACACATTGGGACCACGGCCCATTGCTTATGAAAAAAAAAGAACCCTTTGCATTCCTCAATGTGTTGGCAAATGCAGTCAATAAAGCAGTGTTTTCTGTGTAACCCTGTGTCGGTGTAAGTGAGCGAGGTCACACAGAGCACATTTCCTCGGGGACCAGAGGGGCTGTTGGAGCATCCCTTGGGTTGCACCTCTGCAGAGGCTGCTGGTCACCAAGGAGTGCCCGGCCAGCGGCTTTTTTACCTTTTTGGCGCTTTTTTTTTTGACTTTTTCCCCGTAAAATTGTCCGAGTGCCCAAGCTGCTGAAGGAAAATGAGATATTTAAGAGACAGATTTGATCCAATTTATTACCAAAGCGCTTAATCAGGGGAAAATCGCGGTAAACGGTGAAGACGGTGTGAAAACCATCGATCTGAGGTGGATCTTTTGGGAAGGCGGGGGGAAGAAGAGGAGGAAATCCACCCTTTGAACTACCACAGCCTTATATTCCGCTCTTAAATAAAAAGGCAAAGTTTATTGCCAACTAAGGATTTTATTGCTGGGCTGTGGTGCTGCTCGCAGCTCTCAAGGCTCCCCAGTGCAGAGCAAGGACAGCCAGCCCTGGGGACACTGAGACCCCCCCAGCAGCACCACGTTGTCCTTCTATAGCCCAGCTTGAGAAATACTCTCCCAATAAAGTTACAAAAAGCCAGTCTTACTCAAAAAACTATATATTGACAGGCACTTACAGCACGTAAGGTGTCCCTGTGTGCCTCGGTCGGGAGGGAGCAGGCGAAGAATCATTTCAGTTTAATTGCAAAATAAATGTTAGGCTGTCCCCTATATGTTTCACATAAGGATTGCAAGTGCCTCCATAAATACTAATGGAGCAAATACACCTCGGTGTCAGTAAATCATCAGCCACAGATGTGAAAATTAATTAGTTTCTCTTCAGCCTGCCATGGAAGAATTGCAGCGAGATCCTGTTTTATTGTGTGTGATTAAGTGCTGGTGGTATAACATAATTTCCCCCAACCATTAAAGATGCTGGTGCTGTAACTTGTGCATAAACGCCTCGAACGCGATGAGAGTGTATTTAGTATTTACTCTTCCAAAGTTAATACATTTAGGGGAGGCATTTTGTGTGCTAAAAATAGCTCCTTGGTCTTGGACTTCCATGTAGGGCTGTGAAACTATGTGTCTGCTGTGATTGCAAGAGATGAATAAGAAAAAAAAAATAACCTAAAAAAATAAACAAACCTATGACTAACGCACAAAACAAGGGAAAAAAATCCCACTGCAGCCAGCGTCGACCCTGGCTGACCCGCTTGGCTTTTACAACCACTGCCTCTGCCCGCCCCAACCTCCACTTGACAAACGAGTTAAAAATAAGACTCGTGGTGGGTTTAACCGGGCACCTTTTTTTTCATGGAGCATTAGCGTGGGGTTGGGATGGCATTTCCCAAAGGGGTGGGATGACGTTTCTCAAAGTGATAGGACAGAATTTCCCAAAAGTGGTGGGATAGAGTTTCCCAAAGCGGTGGGACGACGTTTCCCAAACGGAGGGGCTGGCATTTCCCAGCCAAATCCACTGTGCTGAGTATCCAAAGCAGCCTTTTTTACTCGGGAGCAGCTGCTGTACATTCAGATGTGATAAAGATTAAAATAATTGACTCCCCGTGCTTATATTTTAAGTGGTGCTTTATAATGGTGACACTGTACGCCAGGAGAAAATGCAGAGGTTAAAATATTGCTCTTACATCTTGGTCAGCAGCAGCTCCGCAGTGAGCTGGAAATGGTTTGATCAATGAAAGGGATTTTTTCCTGAGAGGTGGGCAGGTCAAAAACCAAGATAACACCTCTGCAGCCATAACTCCTGGGAAAATGATTCTCAGGAGGGAGATGCCGTGTTTGTTGAGGATGCTGCTGCCATCAGGGTGGGACACTGGCCACCCACACCAGTCAGGACCTGCTGCGTGCTCTGCCTCCACCTGAGCATCTCCCTGAGCAGGCTGGAAAGCTACGAGCTGAGCAGCGTCAGGCACCTGCAAGCGAGAGAATTCCCTGCAGAAAATGAGGTACTGACCCCCCTCGCAAGAAGGCTCAGCGAAAAATAGGTGTTTGTTGTATGGGATACCGCAAATAACACTCTCGCCTCGCAGAGGGACCAGCAGGCGGGGGATAAATTCCTGCCCTTCATAAGCAAGCAAGATCAATAAAGCGTTTCTAAAAGAGGGAAATGAGCAATTTTCGCAGCTCCAGCTTTAAAATGACTCAGTCTGGGGGATGAAGCACAGCAGCAAGGATGCCTGCGCTTGTGCAGCAAGAACAGCCCGAGCCAGGGGCCGTCCTGGGGGACACGGGAGTTCCCCGACACCCAGAATGACAGCACACAGACCCGGGGGGGGCAGTCCCCGTTCAGGGCTGCTTCCCACAGGGAATGAGCTGCTTCCAATCTGCTTTTTAAATCCATCGTCCCGAGAGCACCCTCATAGCCAGAGCCAAGCACATCGGGGACACGCAGCCCCTGTGCCCCGAGCCTCACCTCCTGGCACTGGCTCTTCTCTGTCAGTAAAAAGAAAAACCATGACTGGTATTTTGGGCTTTCTGAGGGGATGCCGAGGCACACGGGCATGGGGTGACACATCCACCATTTATTGGCGTGGTCAGAACAAGACCTGTGCCGAGCTGCGAGGACTTCGGTCACTCCTCCGATGTGAAGCCTGCAAGCATCTTCCTGGTCCTTGGGGACAACAGCCCTACAACTTGTCGGTACAAATACACCAGGAGGAAGCAGCACTACAAGTAGCTGAGCTCCAGGAGCACAGGTGGGAGCGGTGCAGGCACAGCACCAGCACAAGTGGAGCCGAGTGTGATGAGAGCGGTCGTGCCTCCCCACGCCAACAGCAACCACAGCCACCTCAGCACCCCACCGGCCAGGTGTGTGCAGTATTTTCCATCCCAAACATTAGAAAATCGTTGGTAAGGATGAAGTAATTGCCCCACCTGACAGCAAGGGAGATGTCCCAACTCACAGCTATCTTCCACAGCTGGAAAGCATGACTCGAGCTTCAAGATTCTGCACATCTGATGGTCCCAGTCCTACCAGGAGGAGCTGCTCTGGTAGGAAATACTTTGCAAAGGTATTTGAGTCCAGCTGCCTTCCATGCAGCAAAGGCCAGCCTGGATGGAAGGGAAAGGGGATGCAGCTGGTTTGGGCTCAACCAACCTCCAACACATGTTACAGCAGTAACTAACAATTATCACCTGAAGACACCCTCAAGCTGGGAAAAGACTACACTGTAACGCTGACATAGCTTATGTCAGCATCCGTGAGAGGCTGCAGGTAAACCCAAAATCTCTTTGGAGCGTGAAAACTCGCTGTGAAGTTATTTGTTCAGCCTGTCCCTTACAAACCTCCTGTCGCCAAACAAGGAGCAGAGCTCAGCTCAGCCTCAGAAGGATGATCTCCTCTCCAAGCCTGGTCAGGCTGAGCTCTACATATCCAGCCCTATAAAAGCCAATTAAATCAGTTTATCTATCTCAGGCCTATCAAAGTTTCCCAGGTTGAGCGATGATGCAAACTCCACAGGTACTGTATGTTGTGGTGGTGTTCTTGCAAACTCTGTTGTCTTTCACCTAATATTAGATGCTGAGTGATTCCTTATTTAACTGCACCATCTTCTCTGTGCCAGAGAAATCTGCGGCTGTGACATTTCAGGGTTATTTCCTTTACAGCAACTGTAATAACAGAAGGATGAAAAATGTCAACACGTGTATGGGACAAGGCAAATATTGAGCATTTGGGGTTGTTCTGCACAGAGAGGAAAGGTAACGGATTGTTTCCCATCTGACGAGTGTAGCAGTCGCAAGGGGGGAAAAAAAAAAGGTTGGCTCTGGGTGTTTTTGTTGCTCCAGCCCTCCCTGCCCACCTCTCCTCTGGGAAGCTGGAAAAAAGCCCGATAAATCGAGGCATGAAACCACCAGGAAACCCCACAAAGTCTGCGCTGAACTGTCCCTTTTGCAACTGTGCTTGCAAGGATGTATTTGGGTTTAGTGGTAAATAACAGGAGAGTGAAGGTAAACTGATCAGCTTTTGTGGCAGTTTTCTCTGACGTGCTTCAAAGAGAAGGCAAATTTTGGCTAAGGTGGCTTAAGAGCAAAATTAAGTGTATTTTTGCTCTGAACTGGCACAGAGTGTGCCACAGCAGGGAAGCTCAGGAGTAGGATGGGTGCATTTGCAGCTCCTGGTGGAAACACCCAATGCTCCAACAGTCAGCAAAAGTAAACCAGGGTTTGGACAAGATGCTGAAAAATGTTTGTTCCTTAATTTCGAGGGAAATAGCCTGGATAAAGCACCTTGGGCTTGATTGCTTTTATGGACTGCATAGAGTAAGAGCAACTTTATTTCCTGAATGAAATATTAACCTTGGTGTAACTCTCTGCTTTCTAATGGGAGGACACAGGAAGACACTTACCACCTTGTGAGACTGCTTGCTGTGTTGTTTTGGGTTTTTATTTTAATATATATTTTCATAAAATCCTTGGCACAGCTAAAGATTTCCCTCTCCTTACAATTAAGTGGACAGCAACTCCTGCTTGAGCAAACAGAATTACCCTACGCCAACGAATGCTGAGGGCAGCGCTGCCTGCTAGCTAGGAAACGCTCTTGGACCCTCAGAAAAATCACATTTTGGTTGATTTTCCCATCTGAAGAGAGTGCTGGCTGGCTGACGAAGAAGGAATGGGACACCAGGGACTGGCAGCACTGAACTCATCGCGCATTTACAAACTCCTGTTGCATTTTTGGATTCTGTATGTATCAATGAAAAGGATTTACTGGAAATCAGGGAATCAGAGTGCGGGGAGGTTTGCTGACTGGGGCCTGCACAGATTTGAAGGGGTAAAAAAGCAAGGAATTAGCTCATTTCTGAACTGCACAAAGGAACCAGCAGTTGGTTCCTAGCAGCAACTGAAACATCTCCCATGTTCAGCTGTCGACTAAACCCAGCTTGAATGAGCTTTGCAGCTCTCTGAAGGGAAGTGGCAGGACCAAAGGTCTCATAAAATATCTCCATCCCCTTCGCCTGGTGTCTCTTTGCCTTTCCCTGGAAGGTGCGCGGGGCCGGGGCTGCGTCCCAGCCACGGGGGGGGGCTCCGAGGGGGCTCCGCCCCAGCCACGGGAGGTGGCTCCGAGTGCAGGGCTGGCCCCACCGACGATGCTCCCCCGAGCTGGTACAAGCGGAAACCTTGCAGCAGGCAGCAGCTTCGTCTACATTTTGTTCTGAGATTTTTGACTCATCCCAACCTGAAAGTCAGAACGAAACTCATGATGGAGGGGAGGGGGGACCTGAAACCCAGAGGAGGCTTGCACCCGCGCCCAGGCGCAGAAAGCAGCGGGGAAGCTGCAGAGAGCTGACGCCAGCTCACTGCCTGAGCCCTCCAACACTCACTCCTCTCTGTTCCCAAGCTTTTTTAAGATGCTTTTGGACCCAATCTGAGGACCACGTGAGTGTCCTGCACAGCTGAGCCCTGCCACAGCTCAGTACAGCTGTGCAGCACCGAGGGATGCCCACTGCCCTCTCCAGCATGTGCAATTATGACCACAAATTATCACGACAGAGAACGCAACCGTCTCCTTCCTAACCAAGATGAGGAGCCCATGGTGCTGCCTTTCCCTTCCCCAGGGCCGTCATCTCCCCTCGGTGTATTTTTTGGCACCTTCACATGGGGAAGGGGACGGGGTGGGGGGTGAAGGCAACACCCGGCGACACCGAGAGCATCGTAGTCCCCGCGAAAGGCGTGAGGCATCTCCGCAAGGCCGCCGGGGTCAGACCGCGCCGCAGGGTCCCCGCGCT
>NW_009699730.1:9126-25043 GCF_000703405.1 Apaloderma vittatum
GCCAAAACGAGCCTGCTTGGCTTCCCGGCAGCACCCGGCCCCCTCCTTCCTTCCTTCCTTCCCCCACCACCACTTTCAGCAGCCACCAGCTCTGCTCGAAAGGATGCTGCTCTTCAGAAGGTGTTTGGGCTTTTTTTCTTAAGGCCAATCTGGGCCAGCTGGCTTCAGACAGAAAAAAAATGGGGCTTATCTGCCCTCCTTCCCCGAGCTCCGCGCGGCTCTCCCAGCGGTTTGTGTTGGGTCTGATGCGACGGCGAGGGGCTTCGCTCCAAGAGAGCTTCCCACCCGCTCTGTGCCGGCAACACCTTTCCACCCCAGCAGTGGGGAAGGAGACGAGAACAAGGATGGGGACAGGGACGCCGAGGCACACCGGAATGCTCAGCATCGCCACAACCCGAGGAGCATCCGCTTCCTCATACTCCCTAAATGCAGTGCTCTTTGCCTAGAAAAGGGTGTGAAGACATTATCACAATAATTTTATGACTTCTCAAGTCTAACCTGATGGCAAAGTGTCCCTCCAGCCCTGCAGGCAGGCCATCACGATGGAGCCATCCCTGCTCCTCCAAATGTCACCGGGTTGTCCCCATGTGTCCATCACCAGTGGTTGATCGGTGGGAGCTAGGCTGGAGCTGGCAAAATAAATCCATAAATAAATAAAACCCTCAGATAAAGCAACACTCAGCCTGCTGCAGGTGGCATTTGCCCCTGGGATGGACGGGAGCTGGAGTGACCCGGAGGGATGTGGGCACAGAGGGGCAGGTTTCGTGGTAGCAGCACTTGGGAATCGCTCTTTTCTGCAGGAATACGAAGCCCCAGCAGGTCCCGATGAACACCCCACTGGTATGTGCTCCAGCCTGGGCGCTGCCACCTTCGGGCAGACATCCCCACGATGGGGAAAGCATTTTTTGGGATGTGCAGTGCCGCTGGGCTGGTTTGCGGCTGCCATGAGCATCGCACCAGGCAGAGCGGCTTCGTTCCCCTGGGACAGCCTGGGAGCAGCTGAATTAAAACCGGTGCCCACTGTGCACGTGGAAGGGCAGCTCCCAGCATCAGCACTTTTATTAAACATCACATTAACCATTATTCTGTGATTATTTCAGCAAACGCTGTCGCAAACCGCAGGGGAAGGGTGGGAGATGCTGAAATTTGGGGGCTGTTGTTAGGCACAAACGTAGCTGCATTGGCACTTACTTACCCATGTGGTTTACGCACAGAAACCATGCAAATAAATACAAAGCAGCGCTTGCTGTAGAGGCTGAGCATAACCCAGGTGATGGGAGAAAGAGCACCCCGGCAGCTGGGCCCCCCCACCCCCGGGTGCTGCTGCATCCCCCAGCTCAGAGTCACGCAGCTCAAAAAGCACCTGGAGATTTTAAATTTTTTTTTCAGATGAAAGCCCTAGACGGCTCGAGCCAGAGGGAAATGGGTGCTTTCAAACAGAGGCTGAACTTCTGCTGGAAGTAATTGCAGGCACTCAGCAGGCACAGATGGAGACTGGGAATAATACAGTAATAGCCCAAGCCTGAGCAGAAGGGGTTTCTATTGACTGCGATGCTTAAACTATAAATCTCCCACAAGAACCTGCATTACTTCTCTTTGGCTTTCCTAAAGCAGATGTGAACCACAACGTGAAATGCCTTTAAAACACAAACACAGCCTAACACCTGTTCTAACGTTTCCTACGCCGCTCGCGCTGAGAGAAAAACAATAAACCGAGGCCGGATGGTATCAACAGCCACCAAAAAGCAAAAGTGTGGCGAAGCTGCTGGATTAAAGAGCATCTCCTTCTGCAGCTCCCAGCTGCAGATACAGAAGCTTTCCAGGCATTACAGCTGAGCATCCCACCAGTGCAGCACCTGCATTTACTCAAAAAGTAAAAGGGACTTTAGTCTCGTATTTTACAGGCACAACTATACCTTATAGGAAACGCTATATTCATAGAAAATAAGGTTGAAAAATCTAATTCCACAGGGGAAGAGAGAGAAGTCTTGATTGATGTCCTTTACAGTCACAGCACGTGCCACCAGCCATGACCAAGGCTGAGTCCTGGGATACTCACAGTGTGGTTGGAGTCCCTGCACCCCTGTGGCAAGGTGCTCATCCTGGGCAAGAACCAACCTCTGAACTTGTCTTCTAAGGAAACATGATTTTGGAGGGCTATCAAGAAGCTGGGCTATACGTTAGCAGTTTGAATGGTGGCCTTTTGGCGTATATCTTTGCTTTTTGTTGGTATTCCTGGGAACCAGGAGGCCTTCTGCTTGGTGCTCGAGACCGGCTGGGGTGATGGAGGCTGAGGGTTTCCCCACCTTGGGCCAGGCAGGACCACAGCGAGCCCAGCTCCGAGGATCCCTGCCTGCACAGCGACCCCCCCTGCTATGTCCCGCACAAATGCTACAACAGGTGAAGAACCACTGCTTTTGCAGCTGTCTGACATGAAAATTGCTCCTTGGGAATTTCTTGAAGCAAGGAATGAGAAAAGCCCCCCAAATCCAGGCAGAACACCCCAGAAGCCCACTCTTCCATGCAGCCTCCACCGCCCAGGCAGGACCCCTCTCCCTGACCCCCTTTTCACCCGCTTACAGCCCTCACGCCGGCGGTTTCCAACCAAAGGCAAAGTAGACCGAGATCACCAGCTCATTTTATGTTAAACACTAAACAGACATAAGACGATCGCTTCAACTTAATTGCATAATAATTAAGCCTTCACATCCCTGTCATCCGCGACTGTCAACGGCAATCTGAGCGGAGCTCTGGCAGAGCCATCACTCGTCTCTGCGAGCTTCTGAGAGGTGTCAAAATAGGGGTAATTTTGCCTGCGATGCTGGCTAACGGCTGTAAACAAGCGGTCGTGCCTCAGAACCAAGGCTGGGAATGGAGAGATGCCCTTGTCAACGGCGGGGGATGCACAGCACCATTGGCTCCTGGCACAGGGTCCCCACGTGGAGCGAAATCACCTCCCTGCCTTGTGCGAGCAAGCTGGGCTTACGAGGTTTTAAGCACAGTATTAGGAAAAGTTAAACACCAATTAGCACATGCTTTTCCCTATAGGATCAGGAAATAAAGGCTGAGGATGGAAACGTGGCTCGGTTTAGTGCTCAGCCAGAAGGTGCGATTGCCCAGGGTGCAGCCAAGCACGACATCTGCTCCGGCACATGTGGAGAGCTGGACGAGACACACGTGCCAGAGAAGATCAAAAGGAGACCATGTCCTGTCCCAGCTCCTCTGCTCCCCAGGCCTGATCCTGCTCCCTCACTGCACCTCCCACACTTGTACTGTCCCCCCTGCCCCAGGAGGTCTATACATAAATCCAGGCTGCCTCGCCTCCAGCCCCTTTTATTATTATTGTTTCATTTTCACAAGCACCGCATCCAGGTTGCAAGGTTTCATTCAGGATTACTCTGCTGCCTGTCAAAATTCCTTCCACCTTCATGGTTTCCAAGCAAGCAACACCCCAGCTAGTGGAGCAGGTGGAGGAGAATCTCTCATTCATTCAAAGCAATGATTAATTTTTGCAGGAGAAGTACAATGACGTGTATGAAGGGTTTCCCTCACCCTTGGCCGGGGCTGCTCCTGCGCAGCAGCGTGCACCCGCCACCGAGCTTCTCTTTCTCACCGGTGGCCCAGGCATGCTTTAATTTAGTCAGATTAATTCCCAATTAATCACCCTGGGAGACAGCCGTGACTCATTGCCTCCTCCAAACAAGTGCCGTCCGCACCCTGCCGCAAGGAGCCCGCTGACCTCTCAGCCCTGTCTGCGGCCGATGCAGTTTTTGGCTGGTCCTTGTCAACACAGTCTGATTTGTTTGGGCGAGGCTGCCACGGCCCGCAGGAGAAGAAAAGGCAAACTGGAGAGAAAAGACTCACCGTGGCCGCTTGTGTGTGCGGCACCACGCTCCCTGGGATGAGCTGAGCCCTGCTAATGGGGACCTAAACCAGCTGTGAGGAGAGACAGCGTGATGCTGATCTTCATCCTTTATCCTTCTCCATCCTCAGAAGGAGAACTCAACCATGGCACTGCTGAGCCATGCTGTGATGCTGCTGGAGAGACGAGCGGTCACCAAACGCAGGCAGGCACATACAGAAAATGCAAAAAAAAGCAATATTTGAGCAAAGCGGCTTCAATCTGCATCACAAACGTGACTTTTTTTGCATCCACGTGCCTTTGCAAGGAAAAGCTGTTAACTGTATTGTTTTTCCTGGGTAACTCACGGGACAAAAATCACTGCTCTTGGCAAGCCTGTGCTGGCCTAAAATAAGTTCTCATCTGCCTTTCCTTACCCCCCGAGTTCAACTTTCTGCTGTTTGTCTTCATAGAGCGATTCAGCCGACAGTTGCGAAGGACGTTCTGTTCCTTGAAAAGAATTCATTCCTCTTAGATCAGCTCCATTCACCCAAGTTGTGGAGATCATCGCACAACTCCTGAAAAACATCAGTGTTGGGAGGTTAAAGATTTTAAAGCCTGCTGCCACCTACGGATGGAAAGCAGTGAGAGCAGGAAGCCTAAATTCTAATTCTAACCCAATGTTTCTAAATGAAGGCTTGAATAAAAGTCGCTGGTACTGGGGAGATGCCCTGGACAAGACCTGAGCTCTCTCCTTCTTCAAACTCAGGACACAGGAGGCTGAAGGATGGTGTTGGGAAATTCACTACCTACCACGTGAATATGTGTAGTACAAGGAAAGAAATAAACGACTTTTTTTTTTTTTTTTGCTTGCCAAATTAATCTGATTACAGTGCTTTTATTGACAGACCATAGCTTGCCCTCCCTTTTACCCAATTGTTCTGATGCAATTAAATCCTTAGTAGAAAAAAAAAGGTACATATTTGCATTCTGATTGCTAAGGTGATAATTTCTGCTGTAAAACCTTACAGAATATCTGAACTGGACATTTGTGGGACCACAGAAACTTCGGGGCAGCGTATTCCACCCTCGCTGGAGGTGTTATTTCTACAGCATCATACCTAGCAGAGCTTTTAGTTGGGCAGAGACTGGCTGGTCGTCGCAGGGGACACCTCCCACCCCAAGAGCATCCCCTCTGCCTTGACTTGTGCTGCTCTTTGCTCAGCAGGACCAACCTGCTTCCTTAAATTTGGCAAAGAGGGGACGGTATGGAGCACGATGCAAGCAAACGGCTGCAATAGGATGGTATGTGAGACTCTTTTATACAGCATATTTAATGCTCATGCACATAGTAGTCATCTTTTTTTGCTGTTCTGGTTTTCTGCTCCGAAAGTGGAAAGCAAGCACAGTCAATCTGCTGGTCTCCACTGCCTTAAATCTTTAGAAAAAGATTTCATATTTTTAACACAGGGTTAAAGATGTCCTACTGTTTTATGCCTTTCTGTAATTCCAACAAGCTCCAGCGTCTTGAAAAACCTGTTTTCCTTTTATCCTGAGTCATTTCGCATGAAGAAACCATTGTTGGGAACCGTGACTCATCACTTTGCATCACCCTTCCCAAACCCCTCGGGGCCCCGTGGGCTCCGAAGCAGGCAATGGCAGCCAGCCTTTATTTACCAATAAACTGGCATCTCATCGCTGCATTGACTCATCCTCCTCGCTCCTTAAGTCTCATTTTTGTTCCTGCTTCCCAACCGTGATGAACCCGGAGAGTGCTCTTTCCTTTTGCTTTTGGAATTGCCTCGTAGGAAGAACGTTCGCGCGAACCACGTCTTGCTGACACTCTGCCCGCTGTTTAAATACAGAAGTTGTAAGGAGAGACAAGTATCTAAACGCTGCTGCCAAAATACCTGGAAATACCTGGATTCCAGAAACCAGCCTGCCCAAGACTAGCAGATTAATCCCTAGGGAGAAATGGAAACAGATCCTAGAGGGCCAGGTGGAGGGTGCAACACATGCCCTATAGGTTACGTTACACAGGAGAGAGATGAAGGCACACGCTGCTCCAGGAGGTCTGGGGATGCTGGGTGGGGATGGAGGGCCACCATCTGGTTTTGAAAGGACTGTCTGCTCTCCTGCAAAGTGAGAAAAACAGGAACGAAGGAAATCCATGATCCCACCGGTCTTTTTTCTTCCGCTCTCCCTCCTTGCATGACGTTTTCACCCAGTCAAAAAAACAGGCTTTGCAGTTTCTTTTTTTCCCCACCTGCCTGCACAGGCAGCAGCAGACAGGCTGCTGCTCGCCCCAGCGAGCTCCTGCCCTCCCAGCCCGCTCCTCACCACCCCAGCACCAGGCTCTAGCTCCCAAGGAGGCTGCTTGAACCTCCGTACAGCACCGGGCTACACCGACTGCAGGCGCTGGATGAGGAGGTGCCATGCTAGGACAGACCCACGGTAGCCCTTGAGTATTGGGGGAAGAATTAAGCACCTGGGGTGAGGAACATCGCTGGCCCTTGGAGCTGGGATGCAGGCTCAGCACCGGAGCTGATGCAGAGCAGAGGTGCCAGGGATGGTCCCGCAGGTGGGACACAGCTCCTGGAGAGGAGCAGCAGCAGGGCAGGGCACGGCCAGGGCAGGCTCCAGCAGAGCACCTGGGGCAGGACCAGCTCCTTCCCTCTTGCAGCCTTCTCCCAGGCAGGTCACCATCAGCACCACCTATCAAGTGCCAAAGCAAAGTATACGCAGGTCTCATCTTTTTTTCCTTCTTTCACAACCTTGAGACACACTTTTTAAAAAAAAAATATTTTGCTGAAAGGATTCAAGTCTCATCTGCATATCTGTTTTAACAAGAATTTATTGCAAATCTGGACTGTACAAAAGAAAACTTTTTATTTTTAGCAATTCCTTTTTTTCCTAGATACCATCTTTGTGAATTTCTTGTCCACAAGGTATGTAAGAGATTATTATAGAAATTCACAGCACCTTCCCTCTTACCTGGTCCCACACTGGCTGGGTTCTTCGCTCAACCTACTTCCCTTTCAAGAAATATCTTCCAGCAGCGCGACACTCTGCAGTAAGTTCAAATGCACTTTGTACTCCCCGAGAGGTGGAAGTGCAATGACAGTTGACCAGGTCAGACAAGGACTTCCCCAGCACCATCTCCACGGTGTGCGTTTCATAATTTCATGTTTACGGAGACAGAAATAGGCTCCATCCCAGAGTCACATGTGTGAGGATCTGTTACACATTCTTTGCTCCAGTCAGACTCGCAGCAGCTCCGAACTTCCACTAACCATGGTGACTGTAACTATTTTGGTTTTCCTTGTGTCTCCCAGAATAATGGCAAACAACACGCATAAACCTTTTACTGATTCTCTCTTGTGTCCTCTCTGTCTGACAACGGCTCTGAACACACACGCAGAATTTCTTCTTTGGTACAGAGCTCTCTTACAAGTTTCTTCCCTAGAATTTTAAACATCAAACTGTTGAAGTAAAGCTCTGCTCACCACAGCCTGGAAAAGAAAAAGTTGTTTTTTGAATGCTGGACACAATTTAAAAAAAAAAAAAGACTAAGACAAAAAAATTCTCTTTACAGACAAATTTTCAGGTACCAAAGTCAAATCAACTTTCTTTTGGGGATGTTCACGGGAACTCTCCAGAGCCAGCTGTCATAGAGAGCGGTGAGTAGGAGAAAGTGGATGGGACGGACACACTTTCTAAAAAAAGTGCTCACATAAGCATCTCATTTTGTAGGAACACCCAAACCTCCTTACACCAATGCTAAAAGCGTCTCGGACGTCAGTAACAAAGCATAAGCACTGAGAAAAGGCAAACTACTCTGTCTCCAGGCAGCACCCAGAACTCCAGCTGCTCTCCCTGCTGAAGCTGCACATCTCAATTTCTCCCCCAGTATCTCCTGCAATTATTTATTCACCAGTACAGCAAAAGCTTTTAATTTTCTCTACTGCAAACTCCTGATTTTTCTAGCCTTTAAAACCTACCATGAGCACAGACTTTCGCTAAATGTCCTCTGCAATTTCCTCTCAGCAGCAATATTTTGAGCAGATTTATTTTAAGCCTCTTGCATATGTATATATATGTATACGTATATATTTACATATTACAGATATATTACATAAATACACACATAGCAAGGAATAGAAGAGTTAAGGGGCTCAGACAGGAATCTTCCTTTCATTGTCCCATTTATCTGAACCGAAACAAAAATCCTGCTCTGAGCAAGCAGTGAGAAAACAGCATTTGGGCACTGCGGCTGGAACCAGTGGTCCAGGCTGAGCTCAAAACCCAGCCCCAAGTGCTAACAGGCATGAGAGAGCTTAAAATATGTTTTTAAGACTTGCAGCTCATGCTTATCTCTGGTGCAATGTCAAGTGACCTCAGTTTTGTCCTTGGGGAACAGTTGACCAGGGTTCAAGTGACTTGGCAAAACCCAGCTTAGTGGTAGGACACCGGATAGATTTCAGAATAACTCAACGAGCAGCAGCATTCCCACAGCATGCACAGACCAACTGAGATCCAGCTCCTATCACCAGCTCACTTCTCTCTCTTCCCTTTGCTTTCACAAGCACCAGTTTCCAAATACCAGCCCTGGGGTCAGACCAAGAACAAGCTGCGGCAGAGCAGCGTTAGGAGCCCCGTTTGTAATTGTTCTCCCTCTTACCTTGCTGGCAAGAGGATATTTTTCCAATTCAATTAGTTTTTCCCCTTCCTCCAACTGCACAGCCAGGAACTTGGTCAAGTATTTCCTAGAGATGCCGGCACACCTTGCCAGGCAGCCCCTGTGCCCAGCACTGACTCTCCCTGCTCGCAGCCCGATTTTTGCCGCTAGCAAAGCTTTTCTACATTTTAAGAAACCTTTCACAAAGATTTGAACAAACTCTAACTTAAAGCAGATTCCCACCTTCCTCTCAGATGCCGCTTTCTCACTAGAAAGAAGCTTTCTCTGCTCCCTGTGCTACAAAACTTGAACCACCTTAGATCCTCCCGAGAGGGGTAAGATCAGGTTCCTGTCCTGAGCTCATGCTATCACCAGTGCCAGTCCCATCCCTCCCCAGCCCAGCAGCTCATCAGAGCACACCCCTTGTCAACAAACCAGGTTTGGGTACTCAAGTACCATTCAACTGCTGCGATCAGGTCTCCAACGGCTCATCTCTACCCCAAGCAACTGCCAAGGGTTTGCTCCAGCCAGCGCTGCTCCTGGGAGTTAACCAAGCCACTCCGACAGTAAAGTAAAAATTAAAAATTGTCATTTGCCTGGGCAAAAATCAGACATTTGGACACAATACTGAAAGTACGCCCTTAAATTCTCCTTTTACAGGGACAGCGCCTATTAACATCACACATTCAGGAGAGAAAACCAGAAATTACAAGTAGATCCAAGCTTTGCACCTACTCTATATATCGCAACTTGTTCTGCTGTTAACTTGCTACCTCCTGAGTTGTAGTTGGGTGCAACACAGCTGAAAGCGAACAGTAGGTGCTTAATGCAGCTTTTTTCTATGAATGCAGAGGAGGTGACCCCAAAACCCTGTTGATTTACACATGGTTTGTGCAGTATCTTCAGTAGCTTGCATGTGACAAAGGCTTCTGCCGTATGATGCCACAGTTTCTGTGAATGCCACGGCGCAGGGGTTGGAACTACACGATCTTTGAGGTCCCTTCTAGCCCAAATCATTCTATGATTCTAATCCAGGTAGTGACCAAGTATATTCCTCCTGACCTCACCTTCATCACAGGCCGAACAAGAGTCCTCCACCTCACGAGGATGTTGAGGCAGCACTAGCAGGTAGAAAGTTTCAAGATGCTGGAATGAAAGGCAACAAAGGCTCTAAAATGTTATTATAACTTTCTTACTATGATGGGACATGTGCCCCAAGAAAAGGAGTCATAAAGAAAAAACAAGGGAAGCGCCTTTTTGATGATCGTTTTACTGTAACTGCTCATCACCGGATCTCTAATTCCAGTTTGAAAGCAGCTAAGTAAGAAATAATTTGAAAAATATAAATTAAGAAGAAAATACACTTGGGGGTGGGAAACTGGTCTCTGTCACAGTAGGTTAACAGGCTTTCCCGTGGTGTGTGTCAAAGAGTGTTGAGCTGACGCAGTTCAATGAGCACCGAGACTCAGTGAGGACCCCACCAGGTTCAGTCCCACGGGCAGCTGGATCCCAGGGCAGCATCATCTGCCTCTAACATCAGATCCTTCCATTTCATTTTAAAACTGCAACAAAGGAAATGCCTTTTTTCCCATGCTCCAGGTTTTCCAAGTAGAGGAGTTGCTTCTATGCACACATGAAGAGAAACCCTAGCAAAGAGAGTGAATTATTATTACACTCGGCTGAAGAAAAACCCAGACTCACTCCTAGACCCTATACCAAGTCGGTACACTTTTTTCTACCTGTTTAAAACTCCTTCTCTTCTAATTCCAAGGCAGAATTTTATTTTCTTTTCCCAATACTTAAATTGCAGGCGTGGGATAGGATAATGTAACGCCACTACATTAAGAACACTTTCACCTTTAGCTTTTCTTCTGCTTTTATTATATAAATTATGCTTTCAAACATTCAGAGCACTCACATTTCAAAACAGAGAATGTTTAGTTCCACGCTGCGATACTAGTGCAAAGGGTGGTTTATCTAAGTGCAAATAAGTTACATGTCCCCACTGCCAGCCAGTGGATTCGGCTGTTTTTAATGTAACTCTTAAGCGTGTAACTAACAATTACGTTACCTACCCTACATCTGATGTGGTCAACAGGAATATTGGTAAAAACCAACAGTACAAACACGAGGACAGTTTCGCTTCGAGCTGACCTGTGAATTCACTGGGATTGGAGACCACCACCATCATTTTCCTCACCCGACTTCAGTCAGAAAGCAGGTAGATGCCAAATGTTCTCTCTCAAGCTCTATTCCAATTATTAAAATACAATAAAGCTCACACACATGCAGGTACTGTATTCCAGTGAATGCCACAGGACATCTTTGGCACATCGTAGGCAGTACCTGAACACTGAATACAGAAATATTAATGAAATAATCTTGACCTGGCAAGAGGGTAAATGAAAAAGCCCCAAAATTCTTTCTGTCTCCAATGCCAATAATTGTTGCTGAAAAATTTATTGAACCAAGACTGAAATACAGCAATGTCTCTCAGCTAGATAATACGTACCAAAACCCGAGTTTGATTAAATCCAAGCAAAATAAATCTTACTCATCCTGTCGATGGCAGTGTATGGGGTCACCGCAGTGAAACGCAGGCCATTTGGTCAGAAGTATTTATAGATATCTTAGATATCTGCGTTCATTTCTCTTAAAGAACTGCTTGGATGCAAAAACAGAGAATGAGACACTTTATAAATAACATCTTTATTAATGAGTTTTCTTTTTCACATTCTTTAAAGTGATGTTTAATTGAAATCTGCATAGTTAAGACTGCAAAAAGAAAAAAAAAAAGAAAAAAATAATCCTAGAGGTCAGGCCCCAGTGTGAATGTTACTTTTTTTTAAAGTCAGACTGGTCACAGCCACAGGAACAAGCAGAAAAAATAATCCTAGAAGTCAGGCCCCAGTGTGAATGTTACTTTTGTTTTAAGTCAGACTGGTCACAGCCACAGGAACAAGCAACCTCCAGGAAAAAATGACCAGGAAGATACTGAGGGGGTGAGAAGGAAAACCACCAGAAAACCTCTCGTAAGAATATTTGTCTGTTAATGAAGTCTTCACACAAAGACACACAACAGCCACCCACGTTCATGTGCACAACAGAACGCAAACTACAGGAGAGAGGCTTCCTCTGCTGAATGAAATGAACCAGGGCGAGATGATTTGGGTGTTTTGCCGAGTGTTGACCAGCTACTCCCACCACGGGAACCACTACAAGGCCCAGGCGGATCAACACAAGGTCCAGATTTCTTCATGCCCTTATTACAACCACATTGAAACTACCACCCTACAGCAGGAAACGCAAAACCGTACTTTCTGTAACATGAAGAATTACTCTTAACACACACTTTTAAAGCAGTATCATGCCTCCCTCCGTTTTTAATACTTAATACTACCATCCCTTACTGCTAATTGTCATTCCCAGAGCAGGGAAAGGGGACCTCTCGGTGCCATGGAAGGGCTCAGCTCGTGGAAGCTCTCGGCAGCGGGACGCCTCCACCTCCAGCTTCATTCCCATCCAGCACAGGCAACAGTCCCAAGTCTCCCACATCAACACCACAACGTGACTCTGCAAGTAGTACGGTTTTTTTTAATATTTACACTCTCCACTGATTTAGCTGTTAAAACCATCATCAGGAAACTCTAGAGAAGAAAAAAAATATATATAAAATAAAGCATGCCCCCTACGTAACAGCCATACGCTGGTAAGAGGTCATTTCTTACCTCCAGTTTTGATTTATCCAACAGAGACACTACTCTACAGCTGAGCACTAGTTTAAGTGCAGACTTCTCTTACAGCTGGTCGTTTGGAAAAAGCTGTTGGCTGCTGTCACTCTGAACTTCACCGTGCACAAACTGGGCTTAACACTTTGCACGTGCCTGTGCCGTAATAAACTTCAGTCACCATTTACATTAGTTCCGTTCTGAATTATTCATCTTATTCAGATGCACAATCTAGGACTGCGGGGAACTGATCATCAATATTCAGTCACACGAGTTCGAATCTGGGCAAGTAATAAGTCTCGTTTATTTGCTGTGAGCCTCTAGGCTTTAAATCTGAGATTCAAGCCCAGCAGGGCAACAAAGTTATTTATGAAATGAAAGCAGTCAAATACATTTGCTGCCACAGGTATTGGAAACATAAGGGCTAAAGAAGACCCAAGACAGTGAGTGAAAGGGATTCAGTAATAAAAGGGGGGAAAAAAAAAAATGAAACTACCCAGTGAAACTCAAACCCATCACAACGAAACAGTGACTCCAGAGCTGAAACTCTACCTTCAAGCCACAGATGAAAACATCTCCAGCACCCAGAAGCACCAACCATCAGCCAGCATCAACAAGGTGCTGAAAGACACACGTGCTTCAAGACCCTTTCTTCAAAAAATGCTCTGCTTTCTCCTCGGGGAACTAACGTGCTCAAAGGTGGAGAAAACCAGTCAGAAATCTGGGAACACGGCCTGCAGAAAACCATATACCACCCCAGAAATAAGCCACCCGCTGCCACACTGGCTGGGCTTCAGAGCAAAAGCACAGAAAACATTCCAGCCCCTCCCAGTTTGAAACCCCAAAAGTAGGACTGGCTGACTGGGAAGGGGCTGATCCATTTTCACAAGCAGTAAGAGCAACGGTTCTTTTTTTTCCATGGGGATTTCAAAGGTGAGTCTTATGTCCAACCCCAAATCTAATTAAATTAGGAACTGAACATCTAGTGCAGTGGTATCCTTAATTTCTTTGGGGAACGAAAACATAAAATAAATATTTCTTGTGTCACTTTTGGGTTTAATTCAAGAGACCTGTAGAGTAAGATCACTTCTGACATCAGTTCCAGATTAGATTGGCACAGCTGATTTACATTATTTGTACTTTTTAAAGGTGGTGGATCTAAAGGCATCGGATTAGATTTTTTCTTTTACTAATGCAAAATCCTAAAATAAATGCAACTTGGTAATCTGAGAAAATACCTTACTCTAACATACAAGGAAACTACTTTGCGGCCTTCTGTGTTTCACAAAAATATCCCACATGTTCAGACCATGAGGGCAGCCTCACTAGGTAAGACACACTAAAACGAAACATTTTCCATTAAAGTTGCCAAAAACTGAATTTAAATTTATTGCATGACGTTGCATAAGAAAGTATATTATTGAAAACCGTAAGGCATCATGCAATTATCCATCAGCTAATTATTTATTATTCCTTGAAAGATGGTTATATACTCTAAAGTTATAAAACCAGTTTCAAAAAAGTACATAAAAAATTTAACATAAGCTTTAAATACTTTTCACATGTTTGTAGTTTTTTTAGCTGTTAAAAAGTGCATTTAAACATACTGTACTGGAAAGTTGCTCTGACCAAAAGCGGTGCCGGAGACTTGTTAAATTAAAAGCTGCAAAAGAATGTCGCACGGGATTAGAAAGCTCACAAGTTGTGGTACTTAAACTTACAAACTTGCTCGAAATAATTTGTCAATTCTCACACTTACACTTTAGCGTACATGATATAATTAGCTAAAAATGTGGGTTTGGGTTGTTTGTGTTTTTTTTTTTAATAACTCAACAGTCAGACGAATTCAAGTTACATACACTGAGTGATCAAATAAGGAGCAGACTTAATATTCAGACATGGGACAGAATGTACTGGTGCGATTTTGGCATTAATCAATGTACTGGGCCATCCAGCGGAAGCCTTCTCCATAGCCTTGCCTCTTCAGCACGCTGCACATGAACACTTCCAGCGGCCTCGCGTTCAGCTCTTTCAGTGGTATACTGCCCTGCAGAGACACACAAATACGCCACGTGACAGCAACGGGACAAAAAAAAAAAACACCTCTGCTGCTTTACATGGACATTTGTTTCTGTGGGATGTCGTTATTTAACTTGTGCTGGATATCATAATTTTGAAAATAAATTAATCTAAAATACGTATGTGTTGAGAAATACGTGAAGCACATTCTCGCACGCGTTTGGAGAGGGTGAAGCACTCGAAACCAGAATGCGACTTCAGATTTCATTCCATATATGGTTATTGTGTACTAAGCACTTCATAAATTAAAAATCCACTTATTTCGCATAGCCAGAGTGAACTGGAATCAACACACAAATATAAGGCAAACAAACTCCCTAACGAGAAAAAAAAACCCCACACCACCAAACCAAACCAACCACCAAAGAAAACCCACACCTCAAGCAAAAAAATCCCCAAACACCTCTCAGATAAAAACACAAACAAGAAAGTAGGACCATTACCTTTCCTGTTGTCTGACCATACAGACCAAACATCTCTCGTAACCTCTCTTCACTGATTGCTTCAGGTCTGTCTATCTTGTTACCAAGAATTAGGATAGGCACATTAGCAATAGTTTCATCTGTCATTAGTGACTGCAAAGGAAAGGAGAAAAGAGGAGGGATTAATTTAGGTCACACCACTACTACTCATGCCCAGGTGGCAGCAGAGCTCCATGGGATACCGGGAATTTGAGCTCCTTTCTTAGAAGTTGAGGTTAACACTTAAATTACTTAAACTTACATCAAGTTCTTCTTTTGATTCAAGCAATCTTTCATGATCTGCACAGTCCACCAAGAACACAATGCCATTAATCGCAGGCAGGTAGTTTTTCCACACTCTGCGAGCTACAGGAAAGATGTGAATTTAAAGGAAAAAAAAAAAAAAAAGAAGGAAATTATCCCAAAAATTCAGAGCAACGCACATCAGTAAGTAAGAAGCAACAGGCTGCTTGGTTGTTTCTGGAGTTTTTTTTAAATGTCTTAACTTATGCTAACGGTCTTTGGGATGAAATTTCATGTTTTACAAAACTTGAAATAATGGAGCAAAAGCACCATTACCTGTACTGTTATCATCACTCTATCCCACGTGCACGCTGGAACGTTTTCTGTTTCCCCGGGAATGAACGTCAACAAAAATAAGTTTGAAACAGTAAGCTTAAAGGTGAATGTAAGTACTATTCCATACCTTGAATAGTACAGAATTCTCTTCAAAACACAGGTATGGGGCAAAAAATTCTGCTCTACTGCAGCTCTGGATGTGTCCTGGGTGGCTGCCCTAGGGGATCCTGCTCTGGCAGGAGGGTTGGACTAGATGGTCTCTAGAGGTCCCTTCCAACCCCAAACAGTCTGTGACTCTTGCCAAATTGCCTTTGGGCTTTGCGATAAGTGGTAGATACAGGCAAAAGAGCAGCTGATGCTTTTGACTGCCTGCGCTCTCTTCGACAGCAGAAAATCTCTGCAGCACGGTTGTATTTCTGATCCGCAACAAATGGATTGTAGACAGCTCCAACCCCAGGCAGCGAAGTTAAGGCAATGGATTCTCTTACCTTGAGCGTGTCCCCCCAGATCGAAGGTGGTGAAAGTCATGCCAGCAATTGTCAGCTCTTCCG
>NW_009699730.1:25074-29839 GCF_000703405.1 Apaloderma vittatum
TAGAAACACACAGAATTGCGGTCTCTCAACACTAGGTGCTAGAAAGCTGGGCTGTCCCAGCTCACAGATTTCACTTTGTCTCTTGGTTCTTTTCAGTATTTTTTAATTCAAGAAACAAATCAGAGTAATACATTTTCTCCCCGAATCAATTTGTTTAACAACAAAATGTTGCTAACCATTAAAACACAAACCACGTAGCCACGATGCCAAGAATAGCACAGAATATTCGTACATGATTTATCCCCACACATTACACAGACAGCGGTTGGCTCTGGCATATGGTTTGTCACAAAGATGGCGTTTTACAGACAATACTGTTCAAGATTTCTCCTCTTCACATCCTTTTCCAATTTCTCACCTCCTTACCAGACTTCACTAACGTACATTTTTAACCCGTGGTGAATTTTTTCTCCTGTAAAGCTACCAGCGTAACAATTACACAGCCAAAAAAAAAAATAGTATCAAGACAGTGCACAAAAATTCTCATTTTCTAGCTACGTAGAGAAGCTGCTCCCAAACATCATGAGCCCCAATTTCCTACGGCTTCTAGAATTTAGACTCACAGATCCATCATTCTGCTCGTTACCTGACTCTTTATTAGTACACTCCACTGATCCTAAATGCAGTTTCGGAATACAATTGAGCTATCTAGAGATTGCAATCCCAGAAATCCCTTCGTTTCCCCCCGATTACACTGCTGGCCTTACGATGTGTAATCAGATCCTGCTTTTCCTGCAACACTTCAAACACTTTCTAGCTTTGGAACCAGCAACATCAACTTACTGGGGTGTAACGTGGGGACGTGTTGTCCCAGTCTGTCATCTTTGAGCATGTGCAGCAGTGTCGTTTTTCCAGCATTGTCCAGTCCAAGAAATACCAGTTTGCCCGATTTCTTGTACAGTCCTAGGACAAAGAAGCAGCTAGTGAATAAACAGTTAAACCAGCGATGGTATCCAAATGGATTTTTTTATGTCAGTTCATAGATTATTTGACAAAAAGTAACATTCACCCCTACCCTCAACTAAACCCTATGGACGCATCCTCAATGGCATCATCAGGGCGATTCTGACACACTTGCTGCCATGTGATAACGCTTTCATGACAGGAATAAGAAATTTTATTTTCACCAATTGTAATGTTTACAAAAATGCCTTCTTCCCTTTTTTCTCCTCTACTTGTAACCCCAGTAAATGCAACGGTTGCTGTGAAGGAGATGAAGGATGTTTAAAACACAAAACATCCTGTTTTCCTAAGTTTGCTATTATCAAAGGGCACTTGCTTATAATTTGCCAATGCTACAGCCTATGCCAGGATTATTTTTCACTGCTTCAAACTGATTGATGTTCAAATTAAACATTTTTAAGGCAAATTTAAGAAAAAAATAAATAAGTACTTTCTTCAGTACAGAATCTGATTTAAGAATCTCTTAGCTTTGCCTTTTCTAAGCAGGAAATCTTCCCTTATTCTCTGTTCAAAGCCCTGTGGTTGGATACCACACACTGTACATCTCCTTAGGAACCACTCCTGAGCCCACAGCCCTCAGGAGTGCTGAAGAGGGCAGAACACTTCGGGCAGAGCTTGAGGAAATACATGTGCAGGTTTTAACTGAAATTAAACTTCTTCAAAAGCAAAACCGAGCTATGCTCCTACCACAATTCTCTCTTCTTGCTGTCCAGCCCACCTAGGTCTCCCTGCACGAGGAGGCCAGGCTGGCAGAGCGAGCCAGCAATATCAGTTTCTTGGAGCCCTCATTCTTCCTCCAGATGTGCCGCGCCAGCCTCACATGTGGTTTATTTGGTGGGATCTGGAGCGGTGCTGCCAGCCAGGTGGCTGCTTGGGCAGCCCTGTCAATGCCACAGCGCGACAGGGGCACACGCGCCTCTGCTCGGCCGACCTTTACCCTCTGCTCTTTGCTCACCTCTCCCTCTGCCTTTGAGCTAATCTTTGGGATCACATTCCAGTGGGACATGTTTTGTAACCCGCAGGAACAAATATTCTTTCATTTTCCTCAGCTTATTTCATTAATAATCTTCATTACTACAGGTGCTGTAGTGTCCTCACGGTTCTTTCAAAGACAACTGTTTCTTCCCAAACACACCTTCTCACGTCCTCAAAAATATATTAACTGTTAAACTGCAGAGTGAAGAAGAAAGTATTAATGTCTGCAGAGAAAGGAGTGGGAAAATATTTTAATGCATTAACTTATGTCACAGGAGAAACAGTTGACACCTCATATGCTAAACAAAATCTTACTCAATCGTAGTAAACTAGTAATATTTTTGCCACTCTCAGCCTGCAAATCCAGGAGCCTTTGCTCCCAAGTCAGGTGATGCTGCTTTCTCTGAAACATTCTCTGAAACTAATTCTATGATTTCATGCTTCCCAACTGCCTTTTATAGAAATGCAAGATGAGCAAGCAGCAATACTTCAGCTAATAGCTACACCAAGACCAGATTTTATATATTAGAATATATATATAGGAGATACATATATTAGAAAAAACAATCTTTGTGTGTTCTAAAAGTACACATGTGCAAAGATGTACTCCAGGAAGCTCACAGAACTGTGAGGAGTTTCCCCAAGTGTTATAATTGGCCTTCTTCAACTGTAAAGGTAAATAAGAACAAAAAGAGAAAGTGTTTCTTCTAGAATAAAAGGGATTAATTCTCCTTCCTACTTCAGGCTCCAGTATATTTCAGCAGAATTAGACTTTGCAGCAATGGGCAAGTGGGCTAGTGTGCAGTAATCACTGCTCAGCTAAGAAAGAAGAGATAAGGAAGATTAGTCAACTCAGTTAAAATTTCACTGGCTAATATCCTGACAGTAGGCCAAGGGTCTAACATTCAGCAAAAAAGTATAAACTTGCAACTGATAAAAAGGCAGGTGGCACAGCTTGCTGTGACTCCTTAATCTCAAACGCTTTTTATCCACTTGAGTGAACTCCTTCGAACTTGTAAATTGTGCCTTTACCTACGTAATCTGCAACTTCTGATCCTTTTTTTAATATCCTAACATTCCTTTTCCTCCTATTTGTTTCTTTTAACTTCCCTCCCTCCCCTACTTTGCTCAAGCTAATATTTCACCTTGGACAGATAGGGATTGCAGAGCGTTTTGGCCAGGGAATACTTTCCGAAGGCTCTTCAGCGGCTGCCAGTGAAGTTTCACACAGATTTCTGTGACACCAGTCACAGAATAACATGCTCCTCGACGGGAGCAAGGGCTTCAATATCCAGCACTAATGTTTCGTAGACAGTCCCACATATTTGGATTCTCAGCTGACATCCTCACGTGCAGAAGAAATGAACTAAAATAACTGAGTGCAATTCTTCACAGCAGAGAAAAAGCAAGGGAAGCTCTATCAAAGCCAACTGAATTACACCAGCTTAAATGTAGTACGATTAGAAAAATCAAACCTATCACATTCATGAAAGTAATTGTAATATTTTTCAAGAATTTAAAGGATTAACATAAGATTGAGTGGAGAGCACACTCTGGAAAAACTCAGTACTGATAAGCAAAACTTTTGTTTGAGCGCTACTGAATATACACCCAAACAAATATTCTTATTTAACCAACAGCTACGTTTGAAGATAACAGAGGTGAACAGACATTTCATACAAGAATAGCAGAAAGGAAAAACCCCAAACAATAACAACTTACCTAAAAACTGTAATACACTACTGAAACCACTGTAAATCCAATCAAATATGAAGGACATATCTGAATCTTATAATCTGAAATAAACAGAAAATATAAACATATTTAAGATCTGTCAGAACAGCACATTAAACATCATAAGATATTTATAGGTAGCAAAAGCAATTCAAAGTCCTGGGTGAAAAACGACAAACAACTTAGTTTTGGTAAACTTTATCACAGAGCAATTAAGTGACCCAATAAAGCATTAAAAAAAAATAAACGTAGAAACAGAAATCAGAATGCAGACTTCGTGATTCCACAGCGAAGACTTTTTCCTCCCTTTGGAAAACACTACGTGGACAGATGCCTTTGCAGAAGTAAAAATAATTTTATCTTAAGCACAGTTGGCTGGAGGTGTGCGATGTCCCACTGCAGATTTCTAATGGGCAGAAACTTTTTAACTGGGAAAACCTGGCACTTTTGAGAGGGCACCAGAGGGATGCCAGAGCAGGGTGTGTTCTCCAGCTGCCCTTGGGAGCTGCTGGGGTTTGAAGCAGAGGCGATAAGAGGTGAAGAAGTTTCATGAAGTTGAATCCAGAGAACTTTGATACCAAATAAATCCCTGTTGTCTGCACGGAACCTGCCTGTTTAGCTTGTAATGGGAAATAACTACGTAGTACAAAGCGCTGGAATCAGCATTCAAAGACCACCACCTCTTGTACTGTCCCGCACAGGCTGCACAATTTAAACCTTAAATGCAAAAGTTTACAAGAGGACTCTAGAATGCCGTGCTTCTCACCAAATTCCTTCAGCTTAGGTAAGAGAGCAGAAGTTGGAGCCAAGAACAGCCCGAATGACTATAACCAACACCTTGGCTGCGCCACACAACCGTCAGCCAACTTCAGCTGACCCCCACAGGGTCACTCCTTGCTACCAGGACAAAGCTCTGCTACTTCACAGACACCCCTTCTTTGTGGGATGGTTAAAAACATAAGGGTGCTATGCTTGTCCCTGAGAAAGACCCGAGTGGCCAGGATAGATTGCACAGACTGATGAACTCGGTTGCTCCTGTCCCTGAAAAAAAAAACCACAAAGCAAGGGACCTGGGGGTGTTGGTGGACAACCG
>NW_009699731.1:0-27556 GCF_000703405.1 Apaloderma vittatum
CTGAGAACACCGGGCGTTTCTTATATCAGCACTGACTGCAAGATTGGGCCACCCGTGTGCTTTGCTTTCCTCCTTTCTGAAGGTGGTTCTTTAGCTGCCATACTGAAAAAAACTTGCTTAATTTCTTTAATAAGGGAACAGAATAAATTTGATGATTTAAGAAAATTTCTAAGCCTTAAGCTGGCTATCTTTTAAATGTGTCATGTTGGTTTTTGGTCACTGCCAAGAGGCCTCAAACTTGCAGGTGACCTGCACTTGTAATTTATGTTGCACTCTCTCGGAATATATCTGCAAGACTTAACTTCCGTTGACTATGTGTAATAACAGTTACAAAGGGAGAATCTCCAAGTAGTACATTTTGAAAACAACTTCTAATAGGTCTAATGAAGATTTGCCTTACAAATAAAAGCTTTATAGTGAGCATTTACTTGGTTTACACCAGTGTTTTACTTAATTTTTAATGCCTTTTTATAGCAGTGACTAGATTTTACCTTAGACAAGGTTACCTCTGTATAGTAAATATTTTAATATTTTTACCAGGTTTTTTTTTAATTTTCATAGAATATAAGTGTATATTGTAAGGCGGGAAATTCAACTTTGATGTAATAAGGTTATCACACAAGACCTATTTCTCCATTCTAAGATTTTGTAGTCAGACAAGTCTAATTCAATAATATGTTGGCTTTTGCCTATAAATGTAAAAATGTGACCAAGGAAAATAGAACATTATCTACAACTAATGCACATTGTAGCACAAATATTCTCCGTTGCTGCCTTAATCCCATAAAAAGAAGTCATGTGTTTTTAATTAATAGTCTAAAAAAACCAAGCAAACAAACAAAAAAAAACCACAACAGAGCATCCTTTGGCTCTAATTTTGTCTTGTTAGTCAATTTAACATTAAACCAAATGTGTTAATGTCCAGTAGGTAAGAGTGTCCAAAAGCAAGAGATCACATTGCAGTTTTCAGGAGTAAGTTTTCTTGAGTTCAAAACTTGCCACTAGTAAAAATACTCTCTCCAAATCGCCCCAGTGACCAAAAGTGTCCCAACACTGCCATCACATTTTCATGTCTGATTCCATTAATTGTGCAGTCTGCAGATCTGTCTGTCTTTTTTTATAAGTCGTTGGTTATCTGGGGGAAATGGCTTTTTTTTTTTTAAAGGGAGACACCTACATGCCCACATGTGTAATTAGAAACAACTACATTTCTTATAAATATGGATATGGATGTGTGTGATGTGTGCTGCTTAACTATACTTAAAATACTGATAAAGATGGTGAATGTAAAGTATTTGTCCTCATTCCTCTGTCTTTCTGTGATCAGTGTAAATAAGAACTGTTTTAAGCTGTGCATTAATGTAACAGATTATTCCAATATTGTGTATAAAATTATTTAAAACTGACAAATATGCACATAAAAGAATATAAAGAAAAGTCTTATGTACCAAGAATTTACTTATGACAGTCAATTAAAATCCAAAATGAAAGTTTTGCTTGTTGTCAATACTATTTCGAGCTAAAGCCTCACAGGGACAGCTGGCCCTTGGCTCTGCGGTGCTGCCCCCCAGCAGTGACACACTTGCCCCCAGGGACAGGCATCTCTGGAGCAGGACTGCCTGCCAGCAGCATGGAAAGGGTCTCTGGAAGCCAGTCTCCAGATGGCTCTAAAGACTAGCAGACAACAACAAAAGCCCAAAATCAGGAACCCTATATAGCTCTAAGGCTTCATGAGACAGTTCACATCCTTTCAGTGTCCAGTCGACAGATTAATTTCTACATTTGAACTCCTTTCAGGAATGTAATTACAATAATGCAATGAAGCTTTCACATCCATACATTGAAAGGAAACAATCAAGACCTCTTAGGAAAGTGAATCAAAACACATAGCACAAAAGCTGTAATTCCCCAAGGCTACAGTGTTTTTCTTTTTACAAGCAATTTCTTTTGTCTCATTAACTTTGCCATAAGCACTAATAGCTATAAGGGCATTATTCTTAATTTACGGGTCAGCCAGGAAGAGGCTACTCTTAATCAGCATGAAGGAAGAACAGATAATGATTTTCTTTTTACTCAAGCTTAAACATTTTCTTGTATTTCCACTTGGAACATTAAAAAATTATGAGAAGCACTATTTCCAAAGGCACATTTTCTTACACAATCTCAATTATCTACATACAAATTGCATATTTGGCATGTACAGAGACTAATCTACTTCCCTCAGTGCTTTTTTTTCCCCAAACAGATCTGATTATTAAGGTATAGCCTCCAATTACTTATACTCCTCTACTGCATTCAAGCAAGAAACAGTTTTTTAGTACATCTGAAAAACTGATTTTTTGTATGTCGGTTTTTAATCATGTAAACCCACAAATTAGTATTAAAATAATTCAAAGTTAATTTCAAAATACTTTATTTCTCAGAAGTTTCTTTTATTTTGCTCTTCAACAAAAGCCTGTTTGCAAAATTTTTCTTTATCACTATTCTTCATTCTCCCATTTACTATTCTCACGAGCTTCAGTCAGTTGGTAAATCTTCTAGACTCAACATTAGCATACTACTATGAAAGTAAAACTAGGCAGGGCTTATTTAAAATAACGGAGCATTTTTGTCCTCCTCGAAGTACTACAGAAACCAAGCTTCCTGTCTGCTTTTGGATACAGAAATCCCATGCAGGCAAAGGTCCAGACCCACATCCTGGGCATGCCTTGCTCACAATCTCAGAAGCCCACCACCTCCCAGAGACCTTCCTCTCTGAGAAGGTTTTACGCACACACGCACGCACCTAACTCAACACTGCGGATTCCAGAGTCCAGAACTGAAGAACTAGGCCTTGGGATGCCAAACTCTTTCATGGGTCCTGCCCTCAACTTGGCCAAAATCGCAAAAGAGGAAATTTCTCTCATGAGGCCAGTGATTGACTTGCAAAATCAATTGTAATACAGAGTAGGAAAAGCATGGTCGGTCACAACCCTTCTGCTGATGTACCACTGCAGCTGTCAAGTTATATTCTGTCATAACTTATATATGGAAGCATAATAAGAAAAGAGACATGAAAAATTAGACCATGTACTGATTTATGTATTTACATTGCTGTGAATATAGAACATGAAACTGAAAGAGCCATAATCATCTGCTCATATTAATATGATCTTTCATTATGCTATGACCATTTATTGTCTAACCACTTCCCATAAAATCATCTTTATAGTCTTGCTACCAGATTAATAATTATTTGGTATGGCAGAATAGGTGAGTGCCCACTATGTTCCTTCACAACACAGGAATAACAGCATGCCATAAATTTATAGGCCCAGGCAGCAGATACAATCAAATATTACCTTCCACTGAATTACTCTACATATCAGATTATGTTTAACATAAGCAATCTGAAGCACAGTTCTCTCAAACTTCGTAGTAACAGGGCAAAAAACCCAATTTTCTGGTCTTATAGTCAGCTCAGTGGATTTAACTACGCACTTCAGCCAACAATGAAAATCTGGATTCAGCATGGACCCAATTAAAGGAACAATATAATTTACATAAACATACACAAATAAGTTGCTGAAGAGAACAGCCATAATATTTTCCACTTACACATTCAAAATAAATTGACACATTCTAGAGCTGCATAAAGTTGGTATCTGCCAAAACAAACAAACAAACAACAAAAAACCCCAAATGCATGCATAATCTGCAAGGCTGCTTTTACTTCAGACTGAAAAATATCAGTTACAGGCAGATGTACAAACAGAAAGTGATGAGATGTGACAAATATACACAGTTGGTGCCATGACTAAATAAATTATTGTGCTAGATTATTTTCAGAATTACTTTTGCAGGATAATCTCCACAGAGAACTCATTTTCTTCTGACATAAACACTAAGTTTTATATGTCTTAAAGATACAGAGAAAGTGTCATATCCAGACATTAACATTGTAAAGGTTTGAAATACAAAAGAAAAGCTGAGAGTTCAAATACAGAAGTGTTCCATCCTGGAGGGACAGAATTGTATATACATACCACTGAAAACAAAGCATAATAGAGAAAACAAAATGTTAAAGCTAAACATTTTCTACAGAAAAATGAACATTTTTTTCCAAGCCAAAAAATAAATATACTATAAACAGCTTGAAAACCTTGCCACACAAACAGAAGTGAAAGACCAAAATAGAAGAACACAAAAATCAAAATATTCAGCATTTAAGAACTAAAAGGCTTTTTCTTTTATCCCATCAGATTAAAAATAGATGAAAGGCAAAAATAAACTAGTTTTGACATCTACCCATCAAGCAACATTAGATCAGTCCGTAGGTACTAGCCACTTCGAAAACCACATTTTCAGCTTTTACAAGACTGGAAACATATCCTCCTCTGCCCTCTCCTCATTTATGACAGTGAAATACTTGAAAAGCACAGCTTTTTACGAAATCAGAACAAAAGGTAACAAACACGATCTCCTAGAGAATAGAGAAGCATTCTGAAAAAGTTATTGCAGAACTGAACTAACTACAGATAGCTTCAATGTTCAAACAGCAGGATTGATTCTATCGCTAACAGTCACTAATCTATCCTGAAACCCTGAAGAACATTTGGAAGTGAAATTACAAATGATTAAATCAGGACAGCTGTTGATTAAGTATTTTTCAGCAATTCAAAAGTTTGATACATATAACAAATTAAACAAGCATTATCAGCAAGTGTGTTTTCAAGCATCTAAAGAATCAAAAGAATAAGAGACTAGAACGACACAAGGAGTCACAAGTACTAAAATAGTTCTTCAGAGGCATACACACTATCAATTCATGTTTCAACAGAATGGCTAATCAAGGTGAGGGAGTTACTTTTGTAAAGTAACACATGACCCAGCAATGTGTGTTTGCAGTGAGTACAGAAAGCCAAGCATTTCCTGGGCTGGGCCAAAAGCAGCACGACCAGCAGGTCAAGGGAAGTGATTCTTCCTCTCTACCCCACCCTGGTGAGAACCACCTGCAGTTCTGAAACCAGCTCTGGGGTCCTGTGCATAACAAAGCCTGTTGGAGCTGGTCCAGAGGAAGACCACAAAAATGATCAGAGGGCTGCAGTACCTTTCCGATGAAGAGAGGCTGAGGCAGTTGGGGTCGTTCAGCCTGGAGAAAGCTCCAGGGGAGACCTTAGAGTGGCCTCTCAGTATTTAAAGGGGGCTACAGGAACAAAGGGGAGGGACTCTTTATCATGGAGAACATGGAGTATAGTGATAGGAAGAGGGGCAGTGGTTTTAAACTGAAAGAGGGTAGATTTATAGTAGATATAAGGAAGTTCTTCACTGTGAGGGTGTTGAGGCACTAGAACAGGTTGTCCAGAGGAGTTAGGCACCCTGTTCCTGGAAGTGTTCAAGGCCAGGCTGGACGGGGTTTTGAGTAATCTGGCCTAGTGGAAGGTGTCCCTGCCCATGGCAGGGGGGTTGAAATGAGATGGTCTTTAAGGTTCCTTCCAACTCAAACTATGTATCAGTCACTTTGGAGCAAGTAGCACTTAGAAAGATAAAGGAAACTCAACTTTAATTCTCCTCTTCTCATGGTTTGCAATAAAGAAGTAAAATAAGGCAATAATTTTCTTAGATATATACACTGTGTCTGTGGAAACATTTACACATTTTAATGACGAGTTGTTCCACATTATGTAAATCAAACTGGAAAGCTAAACACAAGTTTAATGGTCTTAATTTCTCCTTATATACAAGCAAAATAAAAGTTTAGTCACCCATGAATTCATCTGTCTTCAGTGTCTTGTTAAAATCAAATTGTGAAGTTTACTGTCATTTGGGGCAAAAAAGCGTAGTCAAGACATTGGTTTCTATTTCAATAAAGATCTAGTTCTCAAACTACATGGACAGAAAGCAACTTTAACCAAAAAGTATGACTCTGCATATATTTTCAGAAGCAATGGTGAGGGTTTATTACTTGTAGTTACTGAGACTCAGAAAAAAATAAACACAATTTAAGACACCAACATTTTAAATGAAAATCCATTTTGTGCAATTTCCTCTCTGCCAAAGCAAGAAAACAATCAAGCAGGGAATATGGCTGGTCAATACCGTTTTTCTAAATTCCTAATCACAAATTTTCCATAGATTGGCTTGCAAAATAACACTTGAACTTCAAGTTGTCTTGACTAATTGACACACAATATGGTTTCTGATTAGTTTTTCAGATTTATCAAAAAACCCCACTTGCTTTCCACAAACAGTAGCATGAAAGTTACTGCTTCTACATATACTTCTGCAAGGAACTATTTGCAACAACATTAACAAATGCGAATATAACAATTCACAAATAGTGAACAAACCCAACGTTTTGGTCCAAGTGGTTATTCATAAACACTTTTGGGAAATATTTGCTCAGCTGTGCCTTTGCAAGCTTGGGGTGTAACACTAGACCACTCAGTTTCACAGGCTGATTTTTGGTCCTCATGACTATTTGCACTGCTACTCTTGCATTTCCATTGTTGCAGAGGAGTGTTCTAGTCTCTTGGGAACTTTCACATTGCATAAATCTGCAGTTAAAAAACACTCCTGAAATCAAGCTTCATTACATGCTCCTTTATTCTAACACAGAGAATAGCTTTTATTATTAAATGTCTGGGCCCTTCTGATAAGCCAAATCATAGAATGGCCTAGGCTGGAAGGGACCTTAGAGATCATTTTAATCCAGCCTCCCTGTCGCCAGGGACCCACCATGCAGAACTCGCTCATTTCTGCTGTAAAGCAACTTTTGCAGTTCACTGAATCTGGACAGTTGAGCAACACTGCAGGATCATAGATGAATTCAGAACACCTTTATATGGAGTCTTAATTGTGTGAACTCAAACAAGGATTAGGACTTTTACAGTGACCAGCCTTTTATTTTCCAGGTCTGTTATGCTGTGGATGGTGAAGGATGACTTACACTAGATTAATTCATGCAAAGATTCATTAGAGTTTTTGGAGACTGATTACACCTTCTTCCTCTAGATTGTTCAGCCTCTGTCAATATAATGCAGGTGGAGTTAAGGCCCCATTTGACATTAGCTCCCAATTCTTCAACTTCAAAGATTAAAAGGAGCGGTAGTATGTTTAAACAGCTTGCCTTTTAGTTTAGTGTAATTATTTCAGTACTGAGAAAAAAAAAAAGATTGGAATTTAAAAGTCAGAAGGAAGAAAAATTCCCAACCTGAATGCCTCACCGCAGTAACTCTAACCCAGTTCATGCAAGTATTTATTCTTGTAATATTTATACTTTCAAAAGGTGGATTTTCACACAGAAGCAAGCTTGCGAAAGAACCTGGCTCAGTACTTGGCTTTTAAGGAAAAAATCCAATTCACGTCACTGCTTTGTTTATTGTATAAACTGGACGAAGAAAAAAGGAGCAAGTCTAAAGACAGGTTCATAACAGTTTGTTCTATGTTACTTTCAAAAGATTCAGTTCATAATCAACACAAATCATTCCCTTGTTAAAACATGCATGTGATATCTACATATAGATGCAATGAGTGGCTTTCATTCAGACTTAGTCTCTGAACATATAATAACCAATTTTGACATTCCATAACATATAAATCATCTGCAATAATCTGACTGCAACGGATTGCTTCTAAAGCTAATAATTGTATTATGCTGCAGCAGACATTTAAGGAAAAATCACCAAAATCTAAAAAGCAACAATCCTCTTTGCCAAATGATCAATTAGGTTTGGAACTGACACTTGAATTTTAAGAACAGAATTGTCACCTAACACATAGTTAGCATGGTATTTCCCACTAACATTTCTAAATACCGTAAAAATCAAGCTTAGATCAGGGATATGAAAAGTTATTTAGGGGAAGCTGAGACAACACAGATAACTTTTATATTGGTCATTATATGCACATTCAACATTTTCTGTACATTACAGAATAAGACTCAATGAAAAGGAAGAACACAGGTTTTTTTAGAAAATTATTTGCTTTATGTTTTTCATATATGTGCAGAGTCTCAAGGCCAGGCTGCACGGGGCTTTGAGCAGCCTGGGCTAGTGGGAGAGACACGCCCCTGCCCATAGCAGGGCAGTTGGAACTAGGTGATCTTCAAGGTCCCTTCCAACCTCAGCTATTCTGTGACTCGACACTCAAAGGCTGTTGTACTCCTCACTCCCTGTAGCAAATTGACAGGTAGGTGCTTGTACAGAATGCAAGAGATGTAGCTCCCAAATCTTATTCTACTTCAAGCAGACCTGCTTTTAATCTCACTGTTAAGTGGTCTGTCTATCTACAGAATATTATTCGCTGTGAGTCAGGCTGGCTTTCAGCCCAAATACTACAATGAGCTTTTCCTGATCCTGTTCTGAATCTGGCAGTGACTACGCAGTGTAAGTTTTCTTGTTACCTGTTACTGTCACCTGACTAATATTGACTGGAAATTCCATTCCCTTTGAAAGTTACACATACATCCATGTATTTCTATTAAATTTTGGTTTTCATAAATCATTACCTTTTACCTAAATCTCCCCAGGCAACTACAGCAGAAATAAAGCAAATGAAGATAGCTTAAAAAAAGTAAAATAAATAAATCACAAAGAGCTGTAATTTCTGGCAGAGAAACAATACTATTACCTTCCAAAGAAGACATGCTTGACAGCTCTGTGATGCTCATGAAAGCAAATGTTTTGAGAAATTTGCATATATTGACATCAAATATGACTGGAAACTCAGCTGGTCAATTGCAAAATTGCAAGCTTCATAATCAATATTGCATATTTTCTGACTTTTTTCATTTGGAAAATAGAAAAAAAAAATTCAGACAGGAAAAAGCTCACAACCCAAAAGAGATGTCTCTATTGTAATCTCTATCTGTGCAACAGCAGAATTCTGACAGTACTGACTCCCTTACTGAGAGCTTCCTACCTGCAAACCTCTGCAAAGAGGTTCAGATACCATCATTCAACATAGAGGAAATTTCCAAGAATTCAAAACATATAGGACATAAAATGTCTTTAACAGGGTTTCATTAAAGCCATTTTAGTTTTCTCTTGTAACTCATAAGTGTCTCTGCCTCATGCCCTTTTCCTTTCCCATTTTTTGCGGGGAGAGGAAGTTACAGAGCATCTATCTACATTTTAGTGGCTTGCCCAGCCCTAACTCATAGCAGTTTTCTCCTTTGATAGATTAAAACATTGACAACAAATCATGCACTTTGTGAAATGTTTCAAGTCAGTAAGATAAAGTGGAAGCTACTGACAAAGATTTCCAAGAATACTGCATCCATTGTCCAGTGTATATCAACACATACACATGCATAGAAGTGTACAGAAAGAACAAAGGCAAAATGATCTCTGCAAGACCAAAAATTGTGACCATTAACCACTTAAGTCAATTGTTAACTAAGAAACTCAACAGAAAACTTAACCTGGCATTTCACCCCAAGAGCAGACAAGAGACATGAAACTAAGACTACAGTTTTGACAAAACTGCTACAGGCTGGTTAGCATGAGAGCCTAGAATACAGCTGGCACCTTAGAGAACATCAGCTGCCTTCTGAAGAAATTTTCTGAAAAATTCAGCCTATAAAAAAGCAAATTTTACCTGCCACTGTAATGCTCTCTCATACACAGAAAGTGACAATCGCAAACCTGCCAGTGTAATCAGTGCTTCATCAAATGACAAATGCAAGTGAAAAGTCACTTCCAAAAATTTAAAACAGTACCACAAGACTGGTGCTTCATTCTTATGTTTATATGGGGAAAATCAGAAAATCTAAAATAAAATATCAAAGATTTCATTATGACTTATTAACCATTGTGCATGAGTCAACTCTAGGAAGCTGTGAAAAAAATCCCTGCAAACTACTCTGTTTATGGGGCAAGAGTCATCAAAACAGAGACAGAAACAAAGTAGCCCTGTAGGAACTCCTGACACAATGGCTATTGAGTGCAGGTGGCCCAGTTACACAGAAAGCTTATGTTCTTTCTCCAAGTGCAATGTAAGGGAAGAAAAACTGAAATCTGTTCAATATATACTTAGCTCAGGCTAATTCCTCCCTTGCTGAGAAGGGAAAATTATCTTGAAGTAAAGCCTGAAGTAAATACGGCAATTTGCTTGCAACCAAATACACATGTATCCAAACCATTTCCTGACTTCTTTCCAGAACACACATTAAAAGAACCACAGACCAGAATTTTTGAGCCTGAGGTGAAACAGACACTGAGTGCAAGATAATGGATCTTGTCCCATTTTTAGTTCCTAGAACTGATTTATTTTTCTGCCACCTACTGTCTTCATTAAAACTTTGGTCCTGAGAGCTGAATGACATTGTCTTCCATGTTTTCCTAAGAGGTCCCTGAGAGCTTCCCTTAAGCTTCTGCTTTCAAACCTTTAAGTTAATCAAACCTAATTGTAAAGGGTATATTGATTTAATTTCAGAGCCAATTTTTAATTCTGATGTCACTAAGCTTTCACCCTTAATGAAAACTCTAAAGGGGACAAAGGCATCACAGGTACGCATGGTGAGAAACACAGATCACTAAGTTTCACATAGCGAGAGAAGAGCCTTCTAACCAAACCCACGAGCACGTGTTGACTGTGATCAGCTCTGCTAGGTGACCCCCAGCTGCACTGCACTGTTATACAGGTGACTATGTTGCCTCTTCTGTCATCCCAGGTCTGCCAGCTCTGCAACGTGTGTCTGGGTTTCCCAATCCTCTTTACCCAAAGGGATTCAAGTCAGCTATGCTATTTATACCATTTGTAGCCCATTTGCTCTGCACAAGTAATGGAACAGTCACACAAGGGAAAGGTTACCTGCCATCCCTTAGAAACAGAAGGAAGCATTATGTTTTCCTGAAACATCTGATAATGTAAACACACATAAATAAGAGTCTTCATTTGAAAAATATGAAGTTCGAATGTTAGAAAGAGATGATTTTTTTATTTGTGTAAATACTACATTTGGCTTCAATGGCCACATTCCTATTGGGATTGTAAATAAAGCTGAGAAATGACTGTACAAGAACTTGGATTTCCTGTTTTTGGAAAAGAACAAACTGGTTTTCAATTTCTAGTTGTCCCATTCAAAAGAATGGCAAGAAACACTTGGGCACTGATTTGAGTGCCAATGTACCTACCTAGAAAGGCCAGAGGCCCACATCAGTCTTGCTCTAGTTTGAAACTCTTAAGAAGTCTGGGAATTTCAAACTCTGTCTTTAAATCACTATTTTGCGCTTTTGCTTTTTAAGCAAGTTACAGAACAAATAACTGAATGCACCTACTGAACTGACCCTGAACCCCTTAAAATTTGTTTGCTCTTTGTTTCTAAATCTATTTTGTTCAGAAACTACATATGAAATATTAACGTCCCTCCTAGGCATGTAAAATACTCTTCGTCATCCAAGAACAGAATGAGCCATTTTCTACTCATCCAGTTCGATGGTTTTGTCCTTGCGATATGCCAGTTCAGTAGTTCATATTTTCCACTGACTTTTCAATGCTTTCTGAAGCTCAGATGACATTACCCTTTAAGTTTATACAGCTGCTGTCATCAAGAAAGTGGTAGCACAGAAAAGTCACTGTATACAAAGCTAAGATACAATTAAGCAACTAAAAAAAACCCAAAAACAGAGTAACGGTCAACTATTTCTGCTCCCATTCACCCTTCCCGTGCAGAGCTCTGTTGCAGATATATTGGCTCTGACATTCCACACAATACAAATGAGGATAGCAAGCAAGTTCAGGTCAGAAAGAGTTCGGTTCAGGCTCTATCCTGTGCATTAGTTTTGGGTGGTTTTTCTTCCAGACATTTTCGTCTTTCCATGTATGGCAAAACTTCAAAGATATCACCTAAATGCTTTGTTTTAAGTAACAGCTCTTGAAACATCTGTTTAGGCACTACATAGGATCTGTCCCAAAGGCTTCCAAGATCTCATTTTCTTATTTTCAAGAGACATATTTTAATCTTCCCTGGGTTTTCAGTTCTAGTCCATGACAAATGAGTTACCACTGCTATTTTTCATCACCTGTCATTACCATCTACCTATAAGGAATACCAGCTTGATTTCTACAAATACCCCTGTAGCTATAACAGACCTTTTTGGATTATTTGTGTTAACAATCTCAGTCTCACTAAGATTACAATAGAACTGACCAAATGAGGACCTTGGTCTAACAGAAACGGCTTATGAGCTAAATATTTTGTAAAATATTGACTGTGTTTTTAGGCAAGAAGTTAAAACTGAGCTAACCTTCCAAAATTTTTTGGTTCAGAAAGTTTTTCTTTATAAGGCAGGGGAGAGATTAACTGCTTTGTTCTACATAACGTTTTGCTACAATTTCAGCTATATTGAGTAGCTAAGTTTTGCTCACATATTTATAATACTTGAATACATTATACAGAAGAAGTACAGATGATAAACAACTTTAACTGGATCCTGACTTCCTTTAACTCACACTACATTCCCATCTCTGTGCCAAATGTGAAATGACAACCTACAAGGAGTTTATTAGATTGCACACACAAAAACGTTCCATACGGATTTTGATCCTGTACACAGAAAATCAGTAGAAATTCATTGTTATTAACTTCACTGATTTTTCTTCTACTTGAATTGGGTTTGAAACAATGCTTTATTCACAAGTGGGGTTTGCATAATCATCATTGAAATCTCTACCTGCCATATTTATATTTTGAGTCAAAATTATAAGAGTTGCACAGGTATTGTCAGACATTCCCAAGGATTTTCTTCCTTTATATCTGGAGGATGTTATTTTTGTATGCAAGCAGAATAAGTCATTATTACCTAGCTAGAACAAATGCACTGGGAAGATATCGAAGTATTTGCAATAGCGCTCACCACTCAGTATTTCTTAATGTCCAAGGCTTCATTTCCAACATAGCAATAAACTAATGCAAACTAAACACTAAAAATTGGAAAAATATCCCTTAGAATCATTCAAGAGGTTTCAAAGATCTGCGGCAGTTTTAATACAATCCGTCTTCAGTAATGATTTTACGGTTAAGAAAATCTGACCTTTCAACAGTTCCTTAGCCAGTTGATTTTCTTCCAAACTCCTGCTGCTATCTAATGTTACAGAAGGTCAAATTTACCAAATTCCTCAGAATTTATTCAAATAAAAGAAAGTCAGTAAAACTGCCCACTAACCACAGTACAATTGCTGTGACTACAACAGCTTAATCCAATTCAAGGGGGAAAAAAATTCTTGTTAGCTGTCTGGTATCAAACTCATTCAGACCGTTTCAACTCTAATCTAATTCACAAAACATTAATCTGTCTGGTTCCTGATCTAAAAGGTACCATTCTCAGAAACTTGCATCTGATCTTATTTGAATGTTTTCAAGCTGCATAAAAGCTTGTCAAACATCTTCCAGAAGAAAAAAATATGTGCAATCACACTATTTCGTTCTTGCAGAAGCCTCTGAAAAAGTCCATATTTTGCAGGTATTGAATATTAAATACCTTTCCAAATTTCAGGTAGTTAAGAATTATCCAAGAAAGCAAGGTAATTCCTGAAGCTAGCACTCTTGCAGTGCTATATTAATTATCATTAATATAGTTTGAAAATACTCATACAACATATAAAATACAACAAAATAGCCTCATGTCAAACAAGGCAATGTGCCAATTTATAGAGAGTTTTATGAGAAGTCTTCCACTAAAAACCTGTATTTTTTAAAAAAAGAGCAAACCTCTCAGCTTCTGTTTCAGCATTCTCCAGATCTCAGAAAACACTTCAATTCTGTCCCTATAACATTTCAAATATGCGAAGCTATAGATTCCTCCACATTTCTTACTTACATACTTTGTGTGCCCAACCAGTGGCAGCTGGACTGATGCATGTTTACTCCAAGAGAAAATTCTTACATTAGACTTGGCTATAATAAATCCATTGATCATAGTTAGCATAATCTAGAGAGAGAGCTTTTATGATTTTTCAAAAAGTTTCCACAGCAAAAATACTCTCACAAAATACAAACCCAGAAATATACCCAGATTCAACTGTGTGGACATACCCGTATTTGTCTAGCAAAACACTTTCAGAAGATTTGCAGACAGTTCTCAGGCTTGGTCAGTCACTGAATTGCCAATCTCCTTTTGAAATGTTCACAAAGACAAGTAAAACATAGGGCAGAAGAAATACAGGGGAACATCTTGCACAAATATCCACTGGAATTCAACATTAAATTATGAACTGATATGTCTCTGCAAACATGGAAGTTTTTTTGCTTAAAGACTGAAAGAAGTTACTGAGGGGCTAATTCCCGTTCTTCTGATAGCATATGTTAAACTGCTACAGAATAATCTTGGACCACAAAGCTGTGTAATCACGCACCTTAGTAAAAGTGCAGTTACAAGCTTAGATGACCATGTTGCCTTCTTTTTTTTAACGTCACCTGCTCCTTTAAAGTCATAGAAAAAGGAAAATAACCAATATATTACTGGAAACAGTGGGATCACAACCCTTTGCAGACAAACATAGAAGGTAAGGTGCACTGAAGACTGCTCCAATATTGCTCCATGCAAACCAAACCATATGAGGAGACACAAAGAGGGAATGTGTGTTAAAAGCACAGTCCTGATCTGAATTTAAATAATATATTCACATTTAGACTTCCTCTTCAGTCAGTAGAAAAAGTCATCACCAGGAAGCAGTAAAGGTTCAGATCCTTAGGCTGCATTGCGCTCTGCAATCTTTGTCTTTGCTTTTCATCAACTAGATGCTTTAATTAGGAGTCTCAGAGTATGATAGGTTCATATTTTATATGGAATATCCTAACTGACCCACCAAACTTCACTTTCCCCAATATCAACTCTCTTGAAAAAGCTGGATGCATATACAAGCGCTGCTTTCAGATGTATCTTCTGATGCAGTCTGAGAACATAAGTACTCCTGATACAGAAGCGTACAGATAAATAAGCATACCTGTGAATTAACCGATTCAAAGAATTAAAAATAAAATGCAGAAAAACAATGAGAAAGAACTTCAAACAATAAATATATTCAAGGATTTTATCTGTTTCACAGACATTTCACACCAGGAATAAAAGGAGAGGTGGAGAGGTTGTTTTGTAAGCCACTAAAAGCTTGACAGCTGTGTTTTGCAGCCTAACATGTGAAGCATATGAGCAGCGCATGATGATTATGCTTTTCTATTAACCCAGAAGAACTTTAGATCTTTGTTTTGTTTAAATCTTATGAATAATAAAATGTGTATTTTACACAAATAGATGAAAAAGATATCAATTCAAGAACACAGCAAATGAATTTCTGAACAACCATAGCTACTCCTATAATTTCATGCTAGATGTGGCTCTATTTTGCATTCTGTACTATTTTAAAATAGTAAACAAACTTGTACTGTTAGCTAGCTAGTTGAGGTAGTGGAACAACATCTGTAGTTTATTCCATGCTTCTGTCAACTATGGTACAGGCCTTGGCAAAAGAATACGTGAAAATGCTTTCTGCACATCTTTAAGGAATCACTTTTTATCTTAGTTCTTCTAAAAAACATATGACATTGCCCTTTTCTCTAAGAAAATAAGTGGACTCCTCTTGTGATCTTACTCAAATCAAAGAAAAAACCTATATAAACTCCCATAAAAATGTCTCCAGGATTACACAAGCATCAGGTTATTGACATATAATTGTGGTAACAAGGAGATGAAAAGTTTTTCATTAGTTTTGGATGGAATTATTTTTATGATTTTTTTTTCCAACTCTGGAATATTATTAGAACTCTAGAAGGGAGCTTTTCTTTCCCCATCTTATTAATATTAGACTGCATTCTCTAATGAAAAAGAGTCATTTATAAACAAGGTTTACTATGGGCTACACAATATAACCCCTATAAATAGCAATTTTCATGTCAAATATCTATAAAAATTTATTACCAAAACATTATTAATTGTTCCCAAGTCACCAGATTAAAATGTTTAAAGGGTTTAGAAACACAGCAAAAAAACCCTCCTGCTATACATGGGCAAAGAATTTCAAGCCTCTGACCTGGCAAGCAAATCTAAAGCACAAGAAAAAATATAACCTGTAAAACAGAATGACCACTCCCTTGCAAATAAACAAAACTTGTATGCAGACACAACGACTACATATACATAGTCTATACAGACTATATATAGAGAGAGATATATATAGACTATATATATATATATTTTTATGTTGACATGCAAGGTACTCAAACATCACGACTTCTGTCTCCAAGATACAGCATCACAGATGCCGAAGAAACACATCCACATGGCAAAAATAACACGAGAGGAATTTTATTTGAACTCATACATCCTTGTCCCCTCTGTCTTGCCAACCGTAAGTAAGCCAGGTCATGTGTCCTATCCTATGCAGCAAGCGTTTTTAAAAGTTTTAGTTCTACCACAGAGCAGAGGTCCCAAATGAGATGTTGGTATTTATCCTTGGGGTAAAATGGATAACACATAAGCTTTTGGTGCATAACATGATAGAAAACAAAGCTTGCTCTATATATTTTATGGCTCACAGACAAATACCGTGCAATTAAACATCAAATTAACTTGTATAGCAACTGCTAATAGTTTTCACATATTTGGAAATCAGAGCAATCATTGTTTGTTACAAATTATTTAAGGCTGACTCATTTTCGGGGTTTCTTAGCACCATAGGGCTCCACAGCTTTTTTTGTGACACTGCCTAGCTTTCATAAAAATAACACCTAAGAAATTTTAGGAGTAATGATAATAAACAAGCCTGACATGACCTACTGGGGCTTTTTATTACAAAAGCTATTTAGACAACAATATCTAGAGGCAGAGGAGAGCTCTTTAGCAAGTACTTTCAGCCTCAGGAAGTACTTTTCTAGCATATCGCACTCACACCAAAATTTGGGCTTAGATGAGGCTCTCAAGTACCTAACAGTACAACAATTATTTATTTTTTTTTAACCTGGAATAAGTATTAGCAACTTTAAATGCACATCATCAAGGTCCATAATGTTACCTGAAGCTACATTCAGACTCATAGCACAGGTTTAGGTAACTCTGCCATGTCTCATTCTTCCCCTTTAAAGTGAATGCTGCAGTATTTAATTTCTTCACAGAAAAAAAAAGACTTACAGAAGTTCTATGAACTCTCCAAAGGAAAAACAGTGAATTTATTGAAATATCTCAGCTTTTATATTTTATACATTATACAGAGCTGCTATTCTGGATTCATTTCAGTTGCAAGCCTCTACTTGGGTAATACTACTTTTCTCTCCCATACAATCAAAGGTGATAAACATTTATCTTTTCCATACATTTGCAAATCAGTGCCTTTCTCCTGATGGATTATTCAGAAACCTTCCTCTGCCCAGTATTTCTGACATTCTTGCCAGGCTGGATAAACAGCATCTTCAGTGAAATAAGACTAGACTAAAATCATTCTTTCAAAGAAAAATCCAATCCCTCTAATAATGCAAGTGAGAAGCAAAAGTCGAAAGCACCAGGAAGCCATTTTACCATCACCTTAAAAGTTTAATTTTGTTTGATGCAGACCAGTTAAGGTCCTCTTATGTAAGGCATGCATTAACATCTGAGCTGACAAGAGCTCACTCAGGTAGGAGAGCTTCCCACTCTGTCTACTGAACAGCTATTAGAGCAACAGGTACTTTGCAGCAATACAGAAACATCAGAGATTCTTGTAAGACTCTAGATAAAGCAATAATAGAAAGAATATGCAATTTCAAAACAGAGTTGTATTTACTGCCAGGCAGGTCACAACTTGGCTGCCTGTTCTCTCAACTAATAAGATTCATTTACATAATGGCAGGACACTGGTCTTGCACACAGGTGAGGAAACAAACACAATAGATTAAATGAGAGAGTAGGAGCTAAACTAGCAAATATGAACACCTTATCTCATTTTACTTTTCCTCCACTATTAGGAAGACCCACAGCAGTTGAGTCTGGAAAACAAGGGAGTGTCAAAGGCTGAATTGCTAAGTCATTGTCTGCTCCATTTTCTATACCTCTGTTCATTACCAGGGCAAATATTAAAACAAATACAGACACCTATCACCATACTTTGCAGAAGGTAACTGTGACAGGGTATCAGCAAGCAAAGAAAGTTTTTCAGTTTTCAGAGACATTGGCTACAGGAATTTCCCCTGCCCCTAACTTTTTCATTTAATCTGCAAAAGTAAATACGCATTTTATATATCAGACAAGTTTTCATACACTGTTGGTATCAGGAAAAGCAACCACTGCAACAGTCACACAAATACATGATTTAGTTCTGAAAAAAACTTTCAACAGCATATCCATAGAGACAGACAAAATCTAATCAAGTGATGTCATAAGATTTGCAAAGACACATGACATTTAAAAATGGACAACAATCCATATTCTTCAAAGCTTTAATATTTTTTTATGAAAAAAGCTTTATTTGTTGTTAAAGCCTGACTTTAATATGGAAATAAGCACTCATGCACTAAGGAGTATAATGGCTACAAAAATGCACATAAAACTAAATGTACATCAAATTAAGCAAAATCCTTACTACTTGAGGCTGCTTTTATTCAAACTGAAGTTAAAAAAAAAAGCAGCTATGGATTTAAACAAGACAGAAGTGTGCTCTGAAATGAAAATCGATTTTCAGCATTCAGTCCCCCTCATATTGAAGTTTTGAGTCTTCATAAGCAGAACCTACTGCATACTATATAGCAACTAGAGCTTTAACTGACAGTTTCATCTTCTGAAATAAAAATAATTATACTGTCATCTGTTAAACCACTGTAAACAGACTGTAAATAGATCTGCCGAGGAAAGCCATTCGAGGACAGTTTCAAACAGTAAGATCTGTGACTAGTTCTCTGAACTTTTTCATTTCCAAATCTTTTCTTAAAAAAAAAAAAAAAGAAAAAAAAGGGAGGCTATGGATTTGTATTCAAGATCAATAGATAAGGCTTCCAGAAAATATATCCTTAATTTTAAGGGTCCTTATTCTTAAGGAAGCCACATAAGCATCTCTGAAAAGATCCCCTCAAAAGGATACACAGGAGGCAAAGAAAACTAAGCAGATAAACCTGTTGATGGTATGACACCTGCAGAAGAATTTCATTGTCAAGGGTAAAAATCCAAAGGTCCAGAGCTTTGGCTATGAAGAGTTTGTTCTGGACCAGGCTTACTGAAAATATGAGCAAGAAGAATGCATTAAAGCTGCTGTATTCACTTATTTCTGGCAGGAGGAATAGGCTGACACACCCTTTTCCCTCTCATTAGCAGGTCATGAAGGTGTTAATGTCATCAGGAACTTTGCTTCAGGTTTTTTTTATTCTCCTTCTAGATTTTACAGTCAAAAGACATAAAAGGAAACTCGCCTGTTTGATCAACTGTAGCAGTAACATTAATCCTCCAACATTAACTCCTTAATGAAAAAGGTATCATATCTAAGATTCCCATAAAAGGGCATCTTTCTAGCCCCTCTGCATTACTAAGAAGTCACTGCACTATTTGCAGGATTATGCGGGAAGATAATAGCTCATTAAAAGCAAGAAAGCTGAAGAACAACCTTATCTACTAAATCCAAAACTCATCATGGGGCACATGAGGTCAGCTTATACCCTTATGTCATGTGTCTCACAGCATTAATCTTTTCATGACACAAAGCGACTAAAGCTGCTGGGAAAACCTGCAGGCACCACAGTGTCTCCAGCAGCATTTCAAGGCCACTGACACAGCACAATTAATCAGTGTGTGTGAAAGGGTGTTCCGTAGAAGTTATTCTACTCCATCTATATCTGTTCCCTTTATGACCACAGGGTACACACATCCACAGTGCAGCACAGCTATGCTGGCTTCCAAACAACTTGGAAAGGTGAGGGGTAGTAGTATCAGGGGAGAAATAGTATAAAACAGAGATTCAGTTACAGCTTTTCCTTTGAGAAATGGGCCTGAATGACCTTCCTCTCATGACATTCTATACCGACTCCACTCTTGCTCATGCATGAGTGTCTCTCCCAGCTCCTCTTCTCCCTGCGGTCTGTGCAGAAGGCATGCTACAAGCTTTTTTTCCCCCCTTTAAGAGACAGACAGACTAATTGACTTTGCCAGAAAGATATACAAAGTTACACAGCTTTCACTTCAGGGATCCTATGGCCTTTTATGTACAATTTCAAATAGAACTATGACAGGGCACCAGAGTATTGATGTTTCCACAGATTTTTAAGATTATTTCAGAGGCAGAACCGTAATGCTTGCTGTAATATGGAAGGGGGTGGAAGGTACAAACTCAGCTCCCCTCCTCTTCCAAAGGAAGTGGAGCATGGATGTCAAGATTTGCTTCTGATCCCTTCCACTGATTCCACTTGGGCGGCTCACCTTCAGTGTGTATTTTACCTGGCACATCTAGATGGTCAAATCAGTCACCTGCCATACTCATCTCTCTCACACATAGATCCTTCTAAGAGTCTCTTCGGAAGACAGGACACTGTTGTCTCACTTCAGTTCCCACCTCCCTTTCCTTAGCTCATTCAGGATTTGTTCACAAATATCAACTATTTACCTACTGCAGCACTCATTCTGTTTTCCCATTCCAATTTCTCCACTAAATTTTTCTTCTCATCTAACATATTCTACCACATAAAGACCCTTCTGTTTTGCCAGTCACTTTTAGTAACCCTGAATAGTCTTGGATTTTGTATCACAACTTGCACAGATTCATCTTCTATGCATCCCCTCTATCTCTAGACAACAACTCTGGCAAGAAAAGTACGTTCACAATGAGACTCTTTATCAGGATCGATAGGACATAACTAGTTTTGATCCCAGTTATATCAAGGGCAAGCTTCATATCATTGCACACAGGGCTTTGGTCACCAAAGAAAGACATTTCACACTGAGCTTGATACAGCAGGGAGTCTCAAATCTTATACAGTTAGAACTGAAAACCAGCTACATGCCCATTTGTAACAGCACAGCTTCCTGTCCCAACAAAAGCAAAGAAACTATGCTAAGCCAAAAGACTTTAAACACTTGTAATCTTGTAACTTAGCAGACAAAACCAAGTAATCAAAACATGGCTATCAAACTATGGGTCCAAGTTTAGTAAATACTGCTTTAAAAATATCACAGCTGCGTCAGAGATAATAGCCTTTCATGCAGTGTCTCTGAACTCATAAAAGATTTGAAACACTACGTCCATAAATGTGCACGTGTATCTTATTAATGACAACTGAAATTGTACTTGCATGTGGAGTAGAGAACAGGTATCTGTATCTTTCACCTTGAATCAAAATTACAAATAATATATTTAATAAACTAATTCCAAAAATAATCTGAATGCACTTACTTCAGCAGAATCAAAGAGATGGAAAACACCAAACTGGGTTTTGGCAAGGTCTCTCATTGTAAATAACAGCTCTCTAGGTCAGGATAAGACCTCAGTAAAGCAAACTAAAATTTCTTGCCCTTCTCACATAAAATCATCATTCACATGGACACAGTTACTATTTTGCAGGGGCAAAACTCTCAGAAGTTATTAACTTTATTAAACATTCTGCACAGACTACGCATTTGGGTTCAGTACAGAGTTTGGCCCTGACAATGAAAAAGAAACCAAGATCTCAAAATAAATGAGTGATTTTGCTCAGACTAACCCTGTCTTCACAAGTACATTTCTTTCATTTTCTTAGCAGATGAGGAAATATAAAATGGATAAAGGCTCTGGAATGAACAGGGCTGGTAAAGAGGCTCATTATCTCTGAATTCTTTTTTACAGTCTTCATTGCCTACATTGCTAAGTACCTTACAATGCATTAAAAAGCATGTCAGTGATTGTAGTTGGTCACTGTTAAAAAAAAAAAACCACCAGATACCATTTCCTACTAACTGTTTCCTTTGGGTTTAAAAGATTACAGAGCTAAGTGTGGAGCTTTATATACTAAAATTATTTAAGCAACTTAAAGGTTGGCAGTTCTTAAGAGCTCCGCTTCTGCAACAGTGGAAACTTTGCAGTGGCTTCATTACACTTGAATCTGTGCTTCTGTTACCAGCCTTGTTTCCCACCATGGAGCTGAACGTGGAGGGCTCCCCTTTTGTATACACCTAGCTTTTACCTGCAACAGACTGCTTGCTGCTTTTCAAATTCAAGCTGCTGACGTACTGCAGGAAAATGAGGATTTATTGGTTCCTTGACCCTTCAAGACTTTGCCAGAAGTAGAACTCCAATCCCATCCTTGACTTTTGAGGCCCAGAGTCCACACGAACATATATGACTTGTGTGATCCGAGCACAAAAGATTAGTATGTACTGATGACCATGAATGAAAACTTCCGAATTTAGCAATCCCCTGGTACACACTCCATGTATACTTTCATATATACAGCATGTGAATCCTGTTATTTTCTGGGGAACATGCACATTTCCAGTCTTTTGTAAACCATAGTGCATTGTATTCAAACTGTGAAAGTCATGAGCGATGCTTAAAATTTAATACCTCTCAGAGCTGAAGGATCTACAGCTGGGATGAAGAAAACAAGAGTTTTTTGGTCACCTTAAATGAACATGCTTGGTTTCAGCAGGCAGAATTCAAAAGATCATAGAATCATGAAATGGTTTGAGTTGGAAGGGACCTTTACAGGTCACCTAGTTCAACCCCCCTGCAGTGAGCAGGGACTTCTTCCACTGAAGCCCTGTTCAAACTGACCTTGAATGTTTCCAGCTACAACCTCTCTGGCCAACCTGTAAAAACCTATTTATGCAACTCACAAGGCTGTAACAGTTCATTCCCAAACAGCTTGCAACACAGGTATAGACCGTGTATCTTTCGATAAATCTTGAAGTAAATGCCCTTGAACCTATTGGAGGCGAACTGGTTCCCATTACAGAGAAATGTACAAAAAGATGCAGGATTCTATGATTACTTTGCATATTCCTTTTGACAAAATTTAAGTCTAACTTAAAAGTTGTTATTGAGATTCTTCTGGTTAAGTCAAGGAAGAGAACAGTATGCACATCTTCATTATTCAGGATGCTGTCTTGGCCATTTGCAGCAGAATCAGCCATCTCAATTGCTGCCACCTCTTGTTACCATGAATTGCTGCACTTTCAAACAAAATACAATACCAATCTCAAATGCAGACCAAACATGCACAGTCTGACCACATTTATACTGGATGTGACAAGGTCTGAAGTGAGTGAAAGGGTGCATTCTCAAGCTTACAGTACTGGGCTGGCACCAGAGCTGGGAAACTCAGACCTGCCACCAACTCCCCTTGTGACCTTGAAACAACTCCAAAAGGTGCGATTTCCAGTAGGCTACCTTCCACACAGAAACTTCCATTATCAAAGGTCACATTTTCAAGATATTTTAAACATGATTAGATGCTGGCTGGGTTTTTGGTTGTTGACCTGCATGTATAAAATTAAAATTTCATCCCCCTGCCAGGTCTGGTCTGTCATAATGCTTCATGCTGTAAACTTCCGCGGCTCTCGTTACACATTTGTAGCTTTGCATAGCACAATGGAACTCAGTTTAATTAGAGCTTCTATCCATACTACAAAGAAAACTAAGTATCTAAGTAAACTCCCTTTCCCCACTTCGAGGGACTCTTTTACTTCACTCACTGACAATACAACCCCAGGAGAGACGTAACAGACAAAGGAGAACAAATACACAAAAATATTTGCCTTACTCTTTCAAAGCAGTAACCAATGTCCCACTGTTTTCATAATCTTTGCTATGTCAAAGGCCACTTATGTTTAACTAATTGAAAATAAAGCCAAGAGAGAGCAAACCAGCAGGGTAATAGAAAATGAGAAAAATAAAGTAGATTTGTGAAGTACAAACAAAATGGAGTAAATGTGAAAAAGAAAAGGTCTAACATGACTCAACAGTACAAATCCCTGATGGTCTAAAGAGACATTTTTGGATATAAAAGTATGAATGAAATCACATTAAACAAATATTACTCTTGACATTTTTCACTCAGCATTCTACACCTTTTCCTGGAATTTTCCATAGCAGCTGCAGTTCAGACTGCAGCTAAAGTCCATCAGCAATTTGGGCGAAAGGGGAAAAAAAAAAAAGTGTATTTTTTAAGTAGTAAAATATACTCCTGTTGAGAATAACTAAAAACAATAAATTGGACAAGTTTTATGTCATTTCTAAGTAATTGTCAATTCTACATGTCTAAATATGAACTTGAAACACACATTTAAAACAAAACCTTATGAAAAAAAATCCAAAGTTTGGGAGATGTTTAAAGAACCGCCAGCTCCTTAGCTGGATCAATATTAGATAACCTATTACTGCCAACAACAGCTATTGATACCACTTAAGAAGGGAGAGCAGAGAAAATGAGATGCATTCATTCCAATAGAAATCAAACTGCCTTTCAACTGAAATGTCAGCAGAGTGGCCAAAACAGTGTAATAGATGAATGGACAGCAGCCTGAAACGGTAATGCACAAAAAGAAACCTAATATTGTTTGAAAAACCTCAAACCAGCACTCCTCCCAACTCAAGACACACCATCGGTCTGATTAGTGACAAAAAAAAAAAAACGATCACAGGAGACATCCCATAGGCAATCATGGGTTTTTTTCTTCCCACTAACCTCTACCATTTACTAGTTTCTTTTTGCTGTAAGAGGATTTGTATTTCCTCGTATCCATCTAATTTACATGTCCCTGAGCATACTGCTCAAGGACATGGAAATTACCTTACTGCATAGACTTCTCCAGAGTGGGAGTTAAATATTTGTCAGTTTGCTTAGCAAACACAAGTAACACCATTTTGAGGCTTGTAGCTACGCCTTCTTGCTATGGTTGCAGTCATAATAAGGATAACCATATTCAGTGCCTTAGAACACATGAAAAAACTTGAAGTGTCTCTGCCAGCACACAGTGGGAAATCTAGGCCACATTCCAAGTGCTGTTATTTCTGTAAAGCAGGCTTGCAGGTCATTGTCTCACGCATCCTCCACAGATTGCAGCCCTCCAAAAAAATTCCTTTTATTTGAATTCTGACAACTTTAGTGATCTGGCGTCAAGGGTGTTCCCAGAAAAATAGACTCTGTGAAGAACTACAGTAGTGGTGAAATACAGGAGTGGGAACTTGCAGCGCGTGGGGTTGTGGGGCTGTGGCAGCATTTCACAAGCTAGTCTTAAACTACTGAAGTTACCACATCAACACAACAGGAATTTATGAAAAATGAACCCAAGACAGTACAAAATGCTTCTGATTAATCTGGTCACTCTACAAAATGCTTTAAAGCACCAAAGATGTAGCACAGAATCATACTAACTAGTTAATATAAGCTTTTCATGGCGCACAGCTTGTTTTTGAAGCCACATATCTTAATTTTTGAAATTAGCTTATCACAAACTGCTATGCCATAGCAAACGGCACATGAAGGATGACTGAGCCCAGCTATTTAAATACAGGGAAAATTACACACACCAATATCAGCTAGATAAAATCCTGATATAAACCACAAGCTTGTGCATTGCCAAACAGAACACACGGGGGCACCAAATGAAACAAGTGTTCAATGTGAAAATGCTTTCCTGAGAAGAGGTTCTTCCAGTAGAAGATCTTGAGCCTCACCATCACTCCTGCTGAGAAAGCAGGAAAACTAACACAGGAAGCCCCACTGTCTCCCCCACAGCTGACTTTCTTCTACACTTTCTTCTAACTATCCTTTCTGTCCTATCTCTTCACTCAATCTTCAGTCCAACTACATCATACTAAAACAGTTCCATAGGAGAATACAGCTTATCTCACTAGCTGAAGAGCAACTGGGAGAGTTACGAACAAACCACCCAATGAACAGACCGCAGCTCAAAACAGCACCTGTCACATGCAAGCTCAAAGTGTTCATCCATGAACCATTATACCCAGTATCACAGCTTTAATGCCTTCACTTCTGGATAATTTTTCCTTTAGTGAATACTAGTAAACTTAAACTAGCAGGAAATGTCTTGAACTATGGCACTAAGTCTGATGGAGTCTCAGTTCTCAATATATTAAACCACGTCATGGTTCGGCATCATGGCCATACCGTGTTCTTCCTAGGGGATTTTATTTCTTCAAAATCTAACTTACCACTGCCTTGCTCTCGCAGAACTGTGAACAGCTTCAGGAAGAGAGAGATAGATTCTACATTACCACCAACAGATCGAAAAGGAGTAGAATTTGATTTTTACTAGCACTGGTCATGCATGTGTCTCCAGGCAAGACTGCCCATGAAGAATTCCAACATCATATTTCGGTAATGACTGATCTCCTAATCACTGTGATAATACTTCCTCCCTAGAGAATCATGCTAGATTGCAGCACCTGACACACATTCTCCAATTTCATTCTTTTTCTTGAAAGGCAAAAATTAAATTATAGGTTACAAGTTAGTATATTAGAGACTGGTTTGATTTCAAGCAATGTAACATTAAGATATAATGAAATGTCAGCATGGAACCATACCAAAATTGCTAGTTTCTTTTCTCCCAAACCAATGACCTGAAATAAATACCCATTTTCCACTGACCAAGACAATAAATGTTTCAAATTTATTTGAAAGCAGATGTACTTCAACAAATTGAAGAAATTTGCTGTATCTTACAAGTAAAACACCTATAAGGCATTTTTAAAGTTATACAGAATCTCAAGATGTTTTCATAAGTCCAGGGAATCAGTACTGTTATCTTAGCAATTGAGCTGGCTCAATAGGGTAAAGAGAATCACATTTTTAGTGTTAAGTATATGGGTTTTTTTATCTGAGGCATGAATCTAGTGAAACTGGTAGATTTATATAATATAGCAGGGAACAACATTCAATGATTTCAAACATTCCCTAATTCTGTTGAAGGAAAAGGTGAATTCTTTAACTGCAAAGTCAGCTCACTTTTCACCTTCTGCAAGTGAACTTCAAAAGGTCTGAATCCGACTTAATGCATAAATTTGAAGTTTTGGCTGCTCTTCTGAACCACTAGAAATCTCAAGAGAGTAGGCATTTTCATGAGCTTTCTAGTATTTCACAAGGTAGGGCAGAAGCAGTAAAAGGAAAGTAGGAAAAAAAAAAAAAGCGCAACTTCTCTAACAGTACTTCATTGCTATGGATTTCCAAGCCTTGACGAAATGTAAAAGAGAGCACTAGAATGTAACACAGTAAAAAAGGAAAGAGAATATTTTTAAACTTAAGTTTTATTAAATGAGGCCTAGTGAGAAAATAAGAATTCCTCTAACCAAAATTACTCCAGTTTCTACAGGTTTGTTCTAAATGCAAAGAAAAATTTAAAATTTTAAAACCAAATTTTAAAAGATGGGAGAATTAAGCCAAAACTCAGCAGCTACAGCTAGGAGTAGGGTATTTATTTTACAGTTACTCCTCTCTTTGTTCCAAGTCTAGCAAAGCAGAAATTTGAACCCATGTCCACAGTAAAAATTCTAATGGTGGGTGTTCTGGAATAATTTATTTTAAACCTTTATCTCTCTTTACATTCTTTGGAATAGGAGCTACAATTAATTTATATCTTACTTCTGTCTAACTATATAATTAATTACTACAATAAAATATACTATATTATAT
>NW_009699732.1:0-2413 GCF_000703405.1 Apaloderma vittatum
GTGTTCCAAGAGCTGCTTTGCCCATTCTCCTTCTGGTCAGCGCACGCGTATGAGGGGCGTCAGGAGCGATCTTCACCCCCCTCAGCGTCGCCTCCATCAGTGGAGCATGCAGAGGTGTCCAGAGAGCCCATTTTCACCTTGCAGGACAGCTACCTTATCAGCAGTTACACCAGTGGGCTTGCAAACCGGTGGGCTTGCGAGAGAGTTGCTGTATCAGGTCCAGAAGTTGTTGCTCAGGACTTCGAGCCCTGTGGCTTATCTGGGCTGGGCCCTTCAGTTGTACCAATAGTCAAGTCAAGTCCTGTGGCTTATCTGGGCTGGGCTCTGAAGTTGTTGTTTGGGACTTATCAGTGGTCCAAGCTTGCAAACAGCAGCCTTGAAGTTTCTTCGTGGGCAATTTACACACAGTCTTTTCTTCACGGGCAACTCCAGCAAGGTTGAGACAAACATTTTTAACACAGTCTCTTACATCTTTAAGGTCCCTTCCAACCCTGACAATTCTATGATTCTACGACTCTGTGATTTACATATTTTCTAGGATGTTCCTTCTTCAAGGGCGGCCAGCTGTGGATTAGAAGTTCCTTTAGTGACCACCCTTGATACTTCCAAGGATAATCATTCCGCTTCTAGATGTTGCGTTCGTATTTGTCTTTCTTCAGTACTTGCGATCAGTTTACCCAGTTTCAGAGCTAATTCAATATAACACTTCTTTACAGAGGCACTTGCACACACCCAATGCACGTGGGAGCTCATGCACGCCTGCGTCCATGCACATAGAATTATGGAATAGAATCACAGAATGGTTTGGGTTGGAAAGGACCTTAAAGGTCATCTAGTTCCTACCCCCCTGCCATGGGCAGGGACACCTCCCGCTAGACCAGCCTGGGCTTGAACACTTCCAGGGCTTATCTGGCCAACCAGTGTCTCAGCACCCTTATAGTAAAGAATTTTATCCTAATGTCTAATCTAAATCTACCCTACTGTAGTTTAAAACCATTGCCCCTTGTCCTATCACCACCTGCCCATATGAAAAGTCCCTCTCCAGCTTTCCTGTAGCCCCTTCAGGTACTGGAAGGCCACTGTAAAGTCTCCCTGAAACTGAAATATCAATGCACTAATGAAATATTGATGCATTCGTGCGTGTACTCTCATGTGTGCAAAAAAGAGCCTCCCTGGACCCCTCAGTTGCTTGCCAGCGATGGTGCAGGACCCTCCCCACCATCCCACGATGCCGCTACATAAGACAAACAGTAAATCGCTTCTTGGTAGCTGATAAAAATGCGTAGAACTTGATGCTTAAGAGGGGGAAAAAAAAATAAAAAAGCAGGATTGCGCATTTTAGAGCCAAGATGAAAAGGCAAGCAGTGCGGGGAGGGCTGCAGCAGCACAAGGGCTCACCGCGAAGGCACAAGAAACAGTCGTTGAAATTATCGAGCGCTCCTTGGGTTTGTTTTTTATTGAACCTTTGTGTATCTGGCACCTAAAGGAGGGTGAGGATGGCAGGCGGGCTGCGTCTCCCCTTTCCCTCCTCCAGGATTCAGAGCTGGAGGAATTCAGCCTGTCTCTCACATACACTTACAGCTCCAGGAGGGAAAACGTTTCTGCCTCGTTATTTGTCGACGAAAATAGTATCAATAACACGCCATGTGCAGGGGAAGCTGCAGCTGCCCCAGAGCCCCTTTTCCACCCCGGGATTTACTGGGGGGGACATGGACACCAGCGCTCCCCATTTTTTCATCGTTCCAGCAGCTGCCTGCACGGTTTGACACGATTCACCGTCGCTTCAGTGCTTTCATGGGCTCTTGATGAGCTCAGTGTTGAAACTAGGTTGCTAATAAGCATTTTAGCAAGAAAAATAAAAGCAAATTATTTTAAAAAAAACACACAAAAAAACCAAACACGGAAGGATCGGATGTATTGCATGCATTATTAAATATCTGCAGTGCATGGAGATGGAGATAAAAAATAGGGTGTTTTTTGGACTGAGCCGAGCTGGAAAGATCACGGGAACTCGCCGGTGATGGCAGGAGGGAAACCCATTTTTTTGGGCTCGATGGCAAGCTTTTCTAACCCAGAATTCACATCCCTCCGCCGCCCGCAGCCTGGCAGCGTGGGCCACATTTGCACGGCTAATTTAGCATCGCGCTCTGCTAATTAAAGCCTGTCGGGGAGATGGGGAATGGAGGGGCAGGGTTACGGCCGGCCCCGCAGCGAGCTGGGTGTCCTGAGCTCTCTGCCCAGGGGTGCCGGGGTGCCAGAGGCGATAGCGAGGGGAAAGGACAGGATTTTGGGGGAATGGAAACGAGCTGGCCCTGGGGAGGAGGGGAGGGGGCCGGTCACCTTGCTCTCCTCCCCGTTCCCACCGCCTGGTACTGGGTGGAGTGGAGAATATTGGTATTTTGGCACCGAGCTG
>NW_009699733.1:0-1393 GCF_000703405.1 Apaloderma vittatum
ATCTGGACATCAAGCTGTTGACCACTATCCTCTGGATGCTACCATCCAGCCAATTCCTTGTCTACCAAACAGTCCATCCATCAAATTTGTATCTCTCTAATTTGGAGAGAAGGATTTTGTGGGGCACTGTGTCAAAGGCCTTGCAGAAATCCACATAGAAGACATCCAACTCTCTTCCCACATCCACTGATGTAGTCACTCCATTGTAGAAAGCCACTAGTTTGGTCAGGCAGGATTTGCTCTTAGGTTTTACCATGCTGACTGTCTTGGATCATCTTCGTGTCACCTTTATTCTTTAGCAGAGCTTCTAGGAGAATCTGTTCCTTGATCATCCAAGACACAGATGTGAGGCTGACATTAGTAGCTCCTGGAGTCCTTCTTTCTGCCATTTTTAAAAATTGGTGTATTGTTTCCATTTTTCTAGTCCATAGGGACTTCACTGGACTGTTATGACTTTTCAGATACCATGGAGAATGTATTGGAAACTACATCAGCCAATTCCCTCAGGTCTCTGGCTGCATCTCATCACGTCCCATAGACTTGTATATGTAGACAAGAGATCTTGCAGAGGGACACAGATAACTTGAAGCATTGGGCAATCATCAACAGAATGAAACTGGAAAAGAATAACTGCTGGATTTTGGGACTGAATTCTACATGGCACAAGTTTAAATTGGGAGAGAAGAGGCTGGAGAGCAGCCCTGTAGAAAGAGATTTGGGGGTGTTGCTCTGCAGCAACTCAGTAGGAGTCAGCTGTGTCCCCTGGCAGCCAAGAGGGCAAACCACAAGCTGGGGTGCATCAAACATAGCATGACCAGACGGTTGAAAGGCATGATTGCCCTACTGGATTCAGCATTGATGTGACCTCATCTCAAGTAGTGTGTGCAGTTCTGGGCCCCACCATTTAAGATGGATGTTTAAGTCCTTAAATATGTCCAGAAGAGGGCAGTATGTTGGTGAAAGAGATAGAAGAAATGTCATGTGAGGATGAACTAGGGATTCTGGGTTTGTCTAGTTTGGAGAAAAGAAGGCTGAGGGGTGACCTCATTGCTCTCTATAGCTTCCTCAGGAGGGTACATGGAAAGGGAGGTGCTGATCTCTTCTCCTGTGATCCAGTGGTAGGATACATGGGAATGGCTTAAAGTTGCACCAGAGGAAGTTCATATTGGACACTAGAAAACACTTCTTTACTGAGAGGGTGCTCAGACACTGGAACAGGCTTTCTGCAGGGGTGGTCAATGCCCCAAGAATGACAGCGTTTAGGACACGTTTGGAAAACAGTCCTGAACTGATCAGCTAGTTAGACTGGTTGCTCATTGTAGGTCCCTTTAATCCAAAATCTCCTCTCCTCTCCTCTCCTCTCCTCTCCTCTCCTCTCCTCTCCTCTCCTCTC
>NW_009699733.1:1454-2416 GCF_000703405.1 Apaloderma vittatum
TCTCCCCCCCTCTCCTCTCCTCTCCCCTCCTCTCCTCTCCCTCTCCTCTCCTCTCCCTCTCCTCTCCTTCCTAAATATCTCTTCCACTTATATATACTCGGATTCACAGCTTCCATACCACTATATGTCAGAAAGGATGGAGATAGGTATGAAAGCATGGAAGTGTGGAAAATCACAGTGGGAAAAAAAATATCAATCCTTATAACACTAAAATATTCAGTAATTTTACTATGTCTTCTTGTCCACATAATACATCTGTTGTTCAAACTAGAAGAACACTAAACAAACATGAAAAGAAATCGTCATCATGTTACAGCTTTCAGCTATACTACAACATGATTAATGGATTTCTAGAGAGAGTGTAATTTTTCATACACACTGCCTTTAAATAACTTTGTAGTGAGGTAGTATTCTGAACTAACACCTTTAATTTACAGTGTAATCTTTAAGAGGAACTAAACTATATTATGTACTAATATTATTTTAATGTATTAATACTATTTTCTTGAAGGAAAATGACCTATACTTATCTCTTCAGGAAAATATCTGTGATATAAACACTAAAAAATTTCAGTAACACTGCTGTCCTTGAGCTGGTCAAATAATTAATTCAATATAAAGAATTAAAATAATGTAGTAAAATTATTATATATAAGCTCCTTCTACTGTCTTCTAATTGTGACATAAAAATCAAATCTTTGATACTGGAAGTTAATATAATTCCATGGTATCCTGGTTTGGGCTAAACAGAGCCAGTTCTGTTCAGTGATTTTTACTTCCCCACTCAGCCTCTTCTACAAGGCTGGACTTTCTGAAGTTAGCCCCATGTTTGTGCACACAGTGTGTGCTACTGGCAGTGATAACACCTGATGTTTGCAGTTACTGCCTGGGACTGGGATGCAGAAAGGCTCTTGCTGATACTTATTCCTATAGTGACCAAGGCCACTGCTGGCTCTTGTGTG
>NW_009699733.1:2521-6418 GCF_000703405.1 Apaloderma vittatum
CACATAATAGTTAGTATAAAACTGAGGGTTCACAAGGTTTTAAGCCTCTTTTGTCTTCAATGACTGACATCCAGGGAGGACTTTGTCTGATCTTCTGCCTTTGATCCTGATCCTGAGTTCCTGAATCGAGCTCCTTTATGCAGTGCTGAGCCTGGGACTTCCCCCATGCCGCCTGCTATGCAGCATCAGTGGAGACTGCTGTCAAAGAGAGTCCAGTTAGATACTGCATCTCTATATAATTTAATATAGTTCTTTATTTTTTTATTTCCTTATTAGTTTTTTATTATTATTTTATTATTATTTTATTAAAGCTGGTTTAGTTTTCTTTTCTAATCCGTAAGTCTCTGCTTCATTCCCTTTTCCCTCCCGTTTAGGTGGGGAGAGGGAATTAGAGAACTTCTGTCAGCATTTAGTGATTGGCCCAGCCCTAACTCTTGATGTATGGAACGGAAAGTCTACATTATTCTATGAACACTCTGCAATTGCAGACTGATACAGTTAGTAAATTCCCTTCCTCAAAAAACTTTTCATACATACATATAAATCCCCTTAAGGACAGACAAATTTAATTCAACAGACCTACAGCTCTATCTATAGCCATCAAGAATAGAACTGAACTAGAACTTTTTTCAAAATGTTGTAATGTTTGTGAGTTTCAAAACACTTTTTCCACAGAGAGCATTCTAAAAGTGTCTGAAGACACACACCCAATAACATTTTCAAAAGAAGAAGACAAATCTAAGTGTCTCTTCCTGACATGTTTAGATTGGAAAGACAAACAAGTGAAAAATGGAAGAGAGAATTAAATCTCTCCAAAGTGCTTCAATTATAAACTATCTTTGTGTTATACACCCTAACAAGTTGCATTTTGCAACTAATTCCTGTTTTTCCTTTGAGAAATTTTTCTAATAGTAAATTTACAGACAGCTCTATCCTGGAGTTCCTCAAGGCAGAGGAGTGCAGGAAACATATGACAACTAACTAAATACCAAATAATCAGCAAAGGGTAAGCATTAGTAATCTGATCTCTTTTATTACTCCTAACTTAAAATTGGAAAACAAATGTGTGGCAGCAACACCATGAATTTTTTCTCCTACACTTAGACTGCTGTAGGGATATAAACTGGGTGCACAATTTCCATTTCAGTGAAGCAAGTACACTCCTTCTCTCGGAATCTCTTTTTCTTCTTAAATTCTGTTTTCTTTCAACGTACTTCATCTTTTCCTATGCCCTTTCTTGGCTTCTTTCCTCCTCTTGTTTGCCTTTCCCTTAGCCTCCAACTCTACAGATTTCAGTCTTGCAAACATATGAACACTTTCAGCACCTTCTTGCCAATCAGTCCAGCAATTTGTTTTTCTCTTTTCTGATAGGGATGCAGTTATTTTTGCCTGTATTTTGCACTTGTTATCACTTGGGAACAGAAGGAAACATCACTTGGGCTCCTGAACGAAAGCAGCAGATAAGCATGAAGCTTTGGGCTGTCTGCTACTTCTGTTAGCCACTACAGGAACACTGTATGTTATTGTCCCTGTCTTCTATTATGTATGCTGAAATTCCCTGTGAGGAGTGCTAAAATGGGCTGAGAAATCCAGATGCTAATACATAGTTGACAATATTAAAAAGATGTTAAGCTTCAGCATTGACATTTACATATATGCTTCTGGCCACAGTGAATTCTAGTTTATTAAATTCAGACTTACAATATTGCTGCACAAAGACACAAGCTGGACATTACAGGAAAGTTTGCGGAGAGAAGTAATATCTCTTATTAGATTCTGTTGACAGAACTGGACAAAATCCTCCGCAAAACAAAAAACCCAAGATGCTGGCACAACAGTCCTTGTACAGGTGAAAGAATATAGAGAAGAAGAATTCAGGTATGCAAGATTTCACACAAGACATTGATATTATAGCTTATTTGAAAATTACTCATTCAATTCTCAAGCGATAATCTGAAATCCTTCCTCAGTCATCACAGAAACAATGCAGCAGAGATCATTCCCAAGTAATAAGTGTTCACATGATACTTAGGATTTCTGAAAGTGGGAGAATACTTCCCAAGATCTTCTTAGCAGTATAGACTAAAGAGAAAATGATACGTAAAATTGGCATGATGTTCTTTCAGCTTCTATATATAGTTGCAATAGTACAGAAATCAGTAAGCCTTTGCTCATTTCTTTAGAAAAAAAGTATTTCAGACACAAATATTTTGGACACAAAGCTTTTCCAAATTAAAGACTTCATTTACTCTGCATCTTTTAATTGTGTTTGTAATCTCCAGGTCTGTTTATGTGGAGACTGCCTGTGTTTTTATTCTCTTACTCACAAACAAATGATATGAAATTAATAGAACAAATAACATCAAATTAGAAAAACAAATAATATGAACACGCATCTGATCTTGAGACGTGGTTGAGTAAGCTGAGATTGTTTAATTTGGAGAAGAGGAGGCTGAGAGGAGACCTCATTGCTCTCTGCAGCTACGTGAGAGAAGGCAGTAGTGAGGTGGGTGTTGGTCTCTTCTCCCAAGTTACTAGCCATAGGACAAGAGGAAATGGGCTCAAGTTTTGCCAGCAGAGGTTTAGATTAAATATTAGGAAAAATTTCTTTACTGAAAGAGTGGTGAGGCACTGGAACAGGCTGCCTAGGAAAGTGGTGGAGTCATAATCCCTGGAGGTGTTCGAAAAATTTGTAGATGAGGCACTTGGGACATAGTTTGATGGTCATGACAGATTTCATGGTTGGACTAGATGATTTAGAGGTTTTCTCTAACCTTAATGACCCTGTGAGTCTCTGATTCCACCTTTACTTACTATAGCTGAAAGTGACACCCTTTGTCTTGCTTAACATCTTCATCAGTGACATGGACAGTGGCATTGAGTACACACTCAGCAAGTCTGCTGACGACACCAAGCTGTGTGAGGTGACTGACATGCTGGAGGGTAGGGACTCCATACAGAGGGAAATCGACAGGCTGGATAGGTGGGCCCATGCCACCATCAAGAAATTCAGCAAGACTAAGTGCAAGGTCCTTCATCTGGGTCAGGGCAGTCCCAAGCACCGATACAGGCTGGGCAGTGACTAGCTTGAGAGCAGTCCTGAAGAAAAGGATTTAGGGATACTGGTGGATGAGAAGCTCAACATGAGCCGTCAGTGTGCACTTGCGGCTCAGAAAGTCAATCGTATCCTGGGCTGCATTACGAGACGTGGCCAGCAGGGCGAGGGAGATGATTCTGCCCCTCTACTCCACTCTCATGAGGCCTCACTTGGAGTACTGCGTCCAGTTCTGGAGCCCCTCCTACAAGAAGGATACGGACGTGCTGGAACATGTCCAGAGAAGGGCCACGAGGGTGATTAGAGGGCTGGAGCACCTCTCCTATGAAGATAGACTGAGAAACTTGGGGCTGTTCAGTCTGCAGAAAAGAAGGCTCTGAGGAGACCTTATTGTGGCCTTACAGTATCTCAAAGGGGCCTACAAGAAAGCTGATGAGGGGCATTTTAGGATGTCAGGAAGTGATAGGACTAGAAGGAATGGATTAAAACTAGAGATGGATCAGTTCAGATTGGATGTTAGGAGGAAGTTCTTCACCATGAGGGTGGTGAGACACTGGCAAAGGTTGCCCAGAGAGGTGGTGGAAGCCCCATCCCTGGAAGTTTTTAAGGCCAGGCTGGATGGGGCTCTGGGCAGCCTGATCAAGTGGGGGATGTCCCTGCCCATGGCAGGGGGGTTGGAACTAGACGATCTTTAAGGTCCCTTCCAACCCTGACTATTCTATGATTCTGTGATTACTCTTTATGTATTTTAAAGCTTCAGTTCTCTCTTTAGTCAGAAGTAACAAAATATTTGTGATTAAATCATTTCCTACAGACACGATTTCCAAAGAGGGGGAAGGGGG
>NW_009699734.1:0-1733 GCF_000703405.1 Apaloderma vittatum
AGAGTGGAATCCTGCTGCAGATGTCAAGAGCTAACAAACAGAATCAATCATGGAATCACAGAACTGTCTGGGCTGGAAGGGACCTGAAAGATCATCCGGTTCCAACCCCCCTGCGATGACCCTGCGATTTTTCTTGTCAGGGACAGTTTTAATGCTTGGCCTGAGGCAAGTGGGCCTTGGTGACACTTCTGGCCTTTGTGAGCCCCGATCCTTGCTCACAAGCAGTTCCTACCCATACCTGTTCTGCAGGGGCACTAGAGGTGGTGCACTCCTTAAAGGAACCCATGTCCTCCTTTTGTGTCATTTGTTTCCTCGGCCAGAGACCCGTTCCCACTGCCCCTGCTCACCTGGGTTACTACAGGAAAGCTGGGGGGCTTGCTGATGAGAGGACGTGGAATCCTCTGCTCCACTGACTGCTGTCCTGTTCCCTTTCTGTAGAGATCAGTTTGCGAAAGTCATCTATTTCCATTTCACTCTCCCTGATATTTGACTGCTGTCCTGTTCCCTTTCTGTAGAGATCAGTTTGCGAAAGTCATCTATTTCCATTTCACTCTCCCTGATATTTCTCAGCCTACTTACCTCATCCCCGAGCTCCAATACTTCATCCTGGAGCTTGGCCACCAGGCTGAGCAGGTCCTCAACCTGCTCGCACCTCACACAGCACCAGTCAGAGTTGCCCCCTGTTGCCAGTGCAAGGCTGTGGCATTCCTCACAGCCTATGGCCTGGATACCAATATTCAAAAGCTGGGGGCACAGTCTTCCTCCTCCGAGTAGCCACCACCCCTCCTGACTTACCCTGCAGCACTTCCCTAACTCTGGCCAACGAGCTGCAAACACCTGTGGGACCCCCCCAGGGCACACACAGTCCCTGCGCTCTGTGGGCAGGGACCAGTCCCCGCGCCCTCTTCTCACCCGACCAGCGGCGGGTGGTGCTGATGCCCCACGGGGACAGAGCTGGGGGTCGCCGGTGCCGCCCACTCTCGCCTCGCAGCCCACCCACAAGCTGCCAGACCCCCGGCACGCTGAAACGGCTTTTCGTGGCTTCAAAAGCCCCCCGAAAGAGCTTTTCCAACGGCACTTTTGGCTTCAGAGCCCTTCCCCGGTGCAGGACTACCTGCCCTGAAGGTGGTCTCCGCAGCAAAAAATATCATTTCAGTGTCGTTACTCCTGTAAGTACTAATAAGAATTTAATGTACAAGCTTGTGTAACTCCCCCACATTTGTATGTTCTACATGTCTCGCAGCTATTTAAAAGAGTAAAAATAATCATAGCTTAACTGGATAGCTTTAAATTATCCTGTTTTACTTCCCCCACTTCGAAGCATCTCTTATTGCAGGTCAAATTTATTCAAAGTTATCATCTGCACTGAGATTCATTTACTGCTAAGAACAAACTCTGAACTCAGGGCTTCTGCTCAGCAGTAGTAATCCTGCAACAGGTAATCCAGAGAACCCAAAGCCAGGCAAGAACTAAGTAGTAACTGCAGTGTACCAGATGCACCAGATCAAGGCTCTAGTGAGCACAAACCAGCTACTACCAGCACACAGCCCTGTGCACAGCGGGTACAGCACTGCCTCAAAAAGGCAGAACAGCCCTCAGCACTAATGAGCCCGAGTCATGACCTTTATAATACAGCTGTGCTGCTTCTCTTCCCCGAATCAGCTTCTGTGGACCTCTTCGGTGGTCCATTCAATTGTTATCCAACTGTTTTTAAAAAGAAGGAAAAAAAAAAA
>NW_009699735.1:0-2237 GCF_000703405.1 Apaloderma vittatum
GAGTTCAGTCATCTTGGCAGTAGATCACAAGGCTATTCTCCCATTATGGTTTTAAAGCTGAGGAACTACATTTCAAAAGAAACCTCACATAGTCCAAGTGACTTTCTTACTGGTATTATATCAGCCCACCACCTTCTGGTGAAATAATTCTCTCCGCACATTTGGATTCATGTCCTCTGGTCCCATGGACTCTATGGGCATAGTTTGCTCAAGGAATCGCTGGCTCGATCCCCCTTCTTCCCTGGTTGCTCCTCTTTCCCATCCCTGGGCCCGCCTCCGAGACCTTGCTGGTGAAAGCTGAGGCACCGAGGACATGGGCTATCTCAGATCTGTCTGCACCTACTCTTAGGGAATTTAACATTGGTCCTGTAATAGCAATGCTTCATCTGTAATTCTTCCTGAAGTAGCAACAGTTCATATTGGTGCCCTTCAATTGCCTTTTGAGTTTCCATCGAGCTTTGATATGAACCATTGCTGTGCTTTGTGGGATTATGGCACTTTTGCCTAAAATTTAGTTCTAACTGCAAGGCAATCATCTTGGTTAAAACATTGCCAGAGTGCTTAGGACTCAAGGACTAACCATTCTCACAGCATTTGATGTGAGGTAAATATATAAAATTACGTAATTGCCTACATAACATTGTTCACCTATCGGAACATCGAGAGAGTTTCCAGGACAACGTGCAGCTGGTGTATATGAAGCTCTCCCCACAAAGATTTCAAAAAGAAACTTATGGGTTGGCAACATCAAGGAAGTTTGTTTGTTCTGTCCCTAAGAGAAAATCCCACAGAGCATGGAACGTTGTGGAAACACTGTGGTCAAGCTCTGTGAAGACAAATTAATTTGGAGACGTCAGGGAGCCAGTTGTTCACGCATTTGCTATCCTGTGCCAAGAGTCTGACATCTTTTGATAGAATTTCAAAAAGAAACTTATGGGTTGGCAACATCAAGGAAGTTTGTTTGTTCTGTCCCTAAGAGAAAATCCCACAGAGCATGGAACGTTGTGGAAACACTGTGGTCAAGCTCTGTGAAGACAAATTAATTTGGAGACGTCAGGGAGCCAGTTGTTCACGCATTTGCTATCCTGTGCCAAGAGTCTGACATCTTTTGATAGATGCCATCCTTTCGGTGAGCTATGCTCATAATAATCTCATTTTCATTCCAAAACACACCTCCATCCAAAAAGCTACCCACCTCCAAGGTGCAACCATCCTTCACTGAGCTTGCAAGGTACAAACACTTAGTCTCACCAAGTGCTGCCCCAGGATACTTAGGAAACATTTCTAGAATTGCTCATAATCTGTTTCATCTGTAATTTTGCACGTGTTTGCAGTCAATCACTATCACTGGAAAACAAAATAAATCTGTGTATCTGTTGCCTAAAGAAATTATATTTGATCCTGATATGGCCATGTGAGTCCCTGTTGATTTTATTCTAATCTAGCCTATGGAGGGCTGAAGAGCAGGGCTGAGTGACCAAGAGCCCCCGGGCAGAGCCCTGCTCCTATTCACACTTAGGGCCAACATCAAGCAAGACCTCAGCTATGGAGCTGAAGGAAGGTCTCCTGAAAAATGCAGGGGGTGTCTGTGTGAGAGGGATAGAGTCTGTGGGAAACGGCTTTGATTTTTCTCAGAGAAATGTCTGTTAATTTGTCAGTGACTTTTTCTCCAAAGGAAGTGGTACATGGCCAGAGGAAACAAATGTCCAACAGCAGCTCCATCAGCCAGTTCCTCCTCCTGCCATTCGCAGACACGCGGCAGCTGCAGCTCTTGCACTTCTGCCTCTTCCTGGCCATCTACCTGGCTGCCCTCCTGGGCAACGGCCTCATCTTCACCACCATCGCCTGCGACCACCATCTCCACACCCCCATGTACTTCTTCCTCCTCAACCTCCCAGTTCTGGACCTGGGCTCCATCTCCACCACTGTCCCCAAAGACATGACCAATGCCCTCTGGGACAACAGGAGCATCTCCTACCTGGGATGTGTTGTTCAACTCTTTTTCTTTCTCTTCTGGATTGGAGCGGAGTATTTTCTTCTCACCATCATGGCCTATGACCGCTACTTAGCCATCTGCCAACCCCTGCACTACGGGACCCTCCTGGACACCAGAGCTTGTGCCCACATGGCAGCAGCTGCCTGGGCCAGTGGGTTTCTCACTGCTCTCCTGCACACGGCCAATACATTTTCAGTGCCCCTCTGCCAGGGCAATGCTGTGGGACAGTTCTTCTGTGAAA
>NW_009699735.1:2616-2849 GCF_000703405.1 Apaloderma vittatum
AATGCCTTTTTTCTTCTGCACATAATTTGTAGTGTAACTCACTGCATCCCTACTCCGTCTGCTGTTATTTTTATTGTTGATGATCTTTTCTTACATTTGATAATGTTTTCATGCCCTTTCTAATTCAATGGCTGCTTTTTTTTCCTGACTGGTCCTTTGTGCAGAGGGGAAGGGTAAGAGAGTCCCGGCACAGCAGCACGGCCAGGGAGCACCAGCGCTTGGTGGATGCAGAT
>NW_009699736.1:0-427 GCF_000703405.1 Apaloderma vittatum
CAGCCACGTAATAACTAACTCATCTGGTATCTTAAACTGTAAATCTTTCTTAGTCTGTAATTCCTCACCAACCTTTGCCCACAATTTGGTATCATAAGAGCCTGAATTAGGAAACCATTTACGATATTCCTTAACCCATAGAAGCAATTGCAGTACCCAAGAAGTCGGCACTTTAAATCCTTGTTCGCGTAATATACGCTGTAACACTTCTGCATAGAGCTTGTGCTCTTTGGAGCTAGACTGCCCCATGATACCGGGTCGCGAGGCTTACCCAAGGCCTCTGGAAAAGGTGTGCACCTTCTGTTCCCTGCTTTAATCTGTTCGACCACGGAGATGGTACCGGAGTAGTTGATTTGTTGAATTTCTCTTCGGGAGACGAAGTTTGTGAGGTTCCTGATTTGATACTGTTTGTTGCGGAAGAGGTTGT
>NW_009699737.1:0-1110 GCF_000703405.1 Apaloderma vittatum
ACCCCTGACATTCTGTGATTCTGTGACTTTTTTCCCAAAGCTAGGTCGTAATCTGACTCTGTTGGAGGTTCTGGGATTATTTGTTTCTCGTTGTTCTTTTTCTCTGTATCATTACCTTTGTAGTTTGCAATATTCTCAGTAAAGAACTGGTATTCCTACCCCCATATCTTTTGCCTCAAAGTCCCATAATTCCAAAGGTACAGCAATTCGGAGGTTGGGGTGGTTTTACTTTCCCTATCTCAAGAGAGGCTCTGGTTTCCCCTGTCTTCTAAACCAAGACAGAAGGAAGCTCGTGCCATCGCTGCCGCTTGCGAGCACGTGGCCCGACCCCGCGCAGGACGACGTCAGCAGCTCTTGTGCATGTCAGGACGGAAAAGATGCTGGAACTCACCGCCAGGTCGAAGAGCTGGTGCCCAGCTTTGGAGAGCGTTACCTCCCCGTGCAAAGGGAGAGAAAAGCTAAACCGAAAGCCCCAAACCCTAACTCCCTCACTGCCAGCTCCTAATCCCTGGAATTATTCAGTTATCATCCTGTGTAGTGGACTGATTCATGGATTTTGCCTTAAACATTTCTTGTAATTTTTTACAAGCTCCCAGCATGGTCAGAAAACTTATGGAATGTTGCAGAGAGGCGATCTGGAATGTCCCAGACAGCCCTGGCACCGAATATGTAAAGAGATTAGGAAATCTTGCGGAGGCAGGATGGCCTTATCTCTCGCGTATCTTCCAAAGAGATGGGGCATTCGCACGTTTTAATGAGAATTACTGGAAAAAATGAAGGGTCTGGACCCCCTACCTCACATTCTGCACGTCCTCACGTAGAAAATTGTGTATAAATTGAAGCAAGGAAAAGAAGAAGAAGAAGGAGGAAGATGAGAAGAAAGAAGAAAAGGACAGATGCATCCTGAACTCTGCTTTGGCGGGACCAATGCAGGAACTCGGACCGGTGATATCTCTCTCTTTCTTTTTCCTTTTCCTCACTAGGTAATGCAAGGTCTATCATACTGTTTATCTGGTTTTTATGCCTAAATTTCTTTCCTGTGATTAAGTGTAATATTGTCTGACTTAACATTTTGTTTAGATGTCCTTTATTATTCCTTGTTATTAAGTT
>NW_009699737.1:1382-4337 GCF_000703405.1 Apaloderma vittatum
TGCGTTACCTTGTGCTGGGAGGCACCAAAAAATGCTGCTTGGGGGAAAATTACTGTTATTGCCCCCCTCAGAGGATAAAGTAGGCAGGGAATGACAGACCTTCCTACAGCAGCAAGTAGCCAGATGAGATTTTTTTGTGTTTCTTATCAGCTGAGCGTCCCCATATGTTAATTATTTCATTAAACCCAAGGAATTGATTCACTGCGCTCCATTAATCCCACTGAGGGAAGGACAGGAAGGAGACATCACAAAGACACACAAAAAGAGTGGGATGAGGAAAAGACCTGGGGCTTCCCAGGTTCTAGTTTAAAAATATTTAAAAAAAGATGGGAGAGAATTGAACAGAAAGACAGAAAAATTTAAAAAGCCATTTTGTTTCATTTGCGTTACGCTGCCACCACGTTGAGGACAAGAAACTACCAAACCTCTAAAACAAAAGTGCTGGGAATTCAGAATAATGACAATTCTCGGTCACGGGGGGAAGAAGGAAAAAACCAACAACCTCAAGAGGGCTAAAAATCTCTGAATGACACTTTTCAGCGATAAAACTTTGAGAGCGCTGCCCTCGATCGTTATCCTAAAGACCCACTGTAGGATATCTTGCATTTTTTAAGCCTGGGTAGCTGTTATCAATATTGAGGATGTTACTGGTTAGAAAACCCACTGGTTTGATCCAGCACAAGAACCTCTGCTACAAACCAAACCTCTGCGCTGAGTATTTAAACATCCATATGGCTTGGTCCAAAAAAATACAGTTTGAAAAGTCAAGTAAAGCAGCTAAAAATGCTTTCAGATAAGCTGGAGTGTATAAAACTCTTCATAAATTCCTCTCCTAAGTGGAATCAATCCAAAACTCTTTGGATAAGGTATGGAGTGTTGTTTTTGTGGGGTTTTTTATTATTTACTTCACCAAACATTCAACACGCCCAATTTTAAGGCAGGATCAGTATAAAGAGACAGGATCCAGATGAGAATATGGGAATTGTGGGAATGTTCACGTCTCTGAGCTGAACCGAGGGCAGAGAATGTTCTGAGCCAGTTCATCAAGACAGAGGTATCTCCGCTGCGCAGATATTTCTCCTGTAAGCCTCTCAGTCAATATTGGCTCTGTGAAAATACTTTTTTTTTTACATGTACATAGAGACAAAGAGTAATATAGACTTTTTCCTCCCACAGATTTTTTGGAAGAGAGAAAAAAAAAAAAAGGGAAAAAAAAGAAAAACAGAGGAAAAAATGAAATAAATAAATAAATAGAGATAGATAAACAAACAAACAGAGAGCTAGATGGATAAATAAATAAATAAAGCAGCGTTTCCACCATATGAGCAGAAAAAAAAAACCCCAGAGGTTAGAAGGCAGCCCGTGGCTGCCACCTTGCGACAAGAAGAAGACAGACGGTGAAGGAACAAACAAGGGGTTTTCGGTGGAGCTGGCGAAGTCAGGATTTCCATAACCTCCCGTTTGCTTTACTGACGTTTCCAAATTAAACAGGCGAAATGCAGGTGGGGGTAGGAGAAGAGCAACATCCCTGCCTCCCCGACTCAGCTGCAAACAGAGCGGAGCAGTGGGAAGCGAAGCACAAGCAGGGCTGTACAACCGATTATTTTATGTAACCAGCAGGAGCTGAACACCGACTTGCTGGAAGCCCTCGGCGCTTAAGAAACCAGCGGGTTGTTTTTCCTCTAAGTTGTTGTGCTGACATTTCAGTGCCAGATGCCCACGACTTACTTCCTTAAAAATTAACCAGCTTTTCCAAGCTACGGCCCTTGACGACTCGTCAACAAGAGGAGTTACCCTCCCCTGCTCAAGTCCAGTTTTAGCTCGGGGTGCAGAAGTAGGGTCATCTATTGTTTTCCTGTATTATTTTTCTACTGATTTTTAATATACCGGGAATAAATCCATTCCCCAATTAGCTCTTTTGTCACTAACAATTAGGGGAAAAAAAAAAAAAGGATTCAGGCGTGTCGATAGAAATAAATTCCTACCACAGATTCACCAGCTCTCCAAATGAATACAGGGTTGGATTGCAACCCAACCTTTCTTGGAATTTGGAATGTCAGAAGTAATAGGAGTAAAGAATGTCATTCTTATTGTTGTGGAAGGGTTTCAGTCTCCCCTGTCTTTTCTTAAAATGACTGAACCATGCATTTACCTAATTAGAGATGTAAAATCTCCTAAATCCAAACGCCTGAAGCCCATAAATAGCAAAATGCTTCAGCATCTCCAGTCCCACGTTTTGCTGGTGTAGTTGGAAGACAGTAAATCCAACTGGACTAAAACAGGGCCACGCACTTGTGTCATCTTTACCCCATCCCTCTTGACAGGAAGGTCTAAAGTCACCTAATGGTTATTTCTTGCATTCTATCACCAGCAGGGTCTCACCGGTGAGGCAGGGCAGGAGAGGATTTGCTTTGTAAATATTATAGAAATCTTACTGTGAGTTGGAAATCACGGAATCGTCGTACAGTTTCGGCTGGGAAAGAACTTCAAGATCGAGTCCAACCTTTCCCCAGCCCTATGAACACCGCTAAAGCGTGTCCTTCAGCGCAACACTCACCCACCTCTTAAACCCCTCCAGGGACAGTGACCCAAACCCTCCCTGGGCAGCCTGTTCCAACGGCTGACAACCCTCCCAGTAAAGAAATCCTTCCTAATATCCAACCTGAACCTCTCCTGGTGCAACTTGAGGCCATTTCCCCTCATCTCATCACTCTCCATGAGGGAGAACAGACCAACTCCCGCCTCGCTACACCCTCCTTTCAAGTAGCTGTAGAGAGCAGTGAGGTCTCTCCTCAATCTCTTCTTCTCAAGGCTGAACAGGCCCAGATCCCTCAGCCACTTCTCACAGGACAGATGTTCCAAATCAGTTTGTACCCTCTCTTGCAGTGAGGGGCCTGAAACCGGACACAGCGCTCGAGGTGAAGCCTCCCCAAAGCCGAGTACAGGGGCAGGATC
>NW_009699737.1:4684-7359 GCF_000703405.1 Apaloderma vittatum
TCCATATTTATAACTATGAATGAGGTCACCCCTCAGCCTCCTCTTCTCCAAGCTGCAGAGCCCCAGCTCCTTCAGCCTTTCCTCATAAGGGAGATGTTCCATCCCTCCATCATCTTTGTGCCTCTGGGCTGGACTCTCTCCAGCAGTTCCTGTCCTTCTGGAACTGAGGGGCCCAGAACTGGACACAATATTCCAGATGTGGCCTCACCAGGACAGAGTAGAGGAGGAGGAGAACCTGTCTCAGCGTACTGGCCACCCCCTTTCAATCCACCCCAGGATGCCGTTGGCCTTCTTGTCCCCCTGGTCCCACTGCTGGCTCACGGTCAGCCGGCTGGCCATCAAGACCCCCAGGTCCCTCTCTGCCTGGCAGCTCTCCAGCCACTCCTGCCCCTCAAGCCTGTCGTGCTGCCAGGGGTAGTTGTGGCCAAAGTGCAGAACCCGACATTTGGCCTCATGTGATTGGCCTTGGCCCAGCGATCCAGCCTGTCCAGATCCCGCTGCAGAGCCTCCCTACCCTCAGCTTTCAACTAGAAAACATCTGGCGCCAGCGTTACCGCTTAGGGATGGGTCGCTTCAACTGTCACGTACCTGCTTGCCAAATGGAGGTGCCCAAATCTACCTGAGGAGACTTCCTGGCGCCGACAAATCCCAGGGCATCTTCTAAAAACTGCATCTTCTTACTAAACTGCATCTCCAAAATGGGGATCGCTTCCGGCATCTTTGCTGACAAGAGCCGGTAAGAGGTGTCGGGCTTCCCGATAAATCTCTGACGGACGCTGATTTCATACGGCGTGTGAACTCTGATATCATCCACATCCTTTGATTCGAACCGGTGGATGACCTGAGAATTGCAGTCACCGATTTCCAGGCCAGAAGGAAAGAGCGTGAGTTTTCCTGGCTTGACATTTGAGTCTGTTCTGTGGGTGATAATAACTGGAATTCTAATTATGATTCCTTCCTGGTTCTTCGAATCGGAAACTGTGGCAGTTTCCTTTGGCTTGGCTTCCGAGGGCGCTTTCCAGAGCTTGCTGCTAAACGGCCACCAAGAAGGAGATTCGAGCTCAGTCAACAACCTAGAAGAGAAAAGAAAGTATGAGAAGAGTGCAAACCAGTAGGAGAGTCATAATAATCCCCTCACCAGTTCAAAGCAGACACAAAGATTTCTTAATATTAAATCCAGCCCTCTTATTTCATTCCTCAAAGCTATTCACAGCTTCCCAGGATCCATTTATTAGATAACCCAGCTTTGTTTGTTGTGCTGGAAAGCGGTCCCAGAAGATCCCTGTTCCGCTGCGAGAAATTCAGGATTTATTCAGGTCAACTGACACCCAGCCATTCTTCAGCCGACACCACCTTTTACTTCAACGTTTCCACACTCAGTCATCACCACCACCTGCTTTTTCCTACCCTCCCCTCTACTTCAGCCCCCAGTGGCAGCCTGATGCCACTTTTTGCTTTGCCCCCGTACCCAAATCTCCATTTCCAGGCAAAATAGGAAAAGTACAAGGCTGAGGCTGAAGAGCCCAGCAACTGCTGCCAAGGAAGACAACCAAACAGCCAAAAATAACACTGGGAGTCAAGTTCTTTATTTCTAAGCATGAAGATGCACCTAAGTAGGCATCTCAGTTTATCAGGTGTTGGGAAGAATCAATGATATATGGGAAGGACACGATCCTTCTGTTCTATTTTCAGCCAGCACAGCTCTCCAAACAAAGATTTCACAGATTTCATTGGGTCTAAGCTTAACTCTTGCCACAAAAAAAAAGAGAATTAGTTGATTGTTGCTTTTTTTTTAAAAAAAAAAAAAAAACAAAAAACGTTTTTGGTAGGACTTCAAAGTGCAGAGGTGTATCTGGATGATCAGGATCATGTTTTTTGGAGTTATGCTGTGTGGGACAGTGTTTCTTTTTAATGACATCTCTCTGATTAAGAACACTTCCTGTTCACATTTCTTAGAATTAAGAATTTGATCACCTCTATCCAGAGAGGAAAAGTACACTTAAACCACAAAGGTGATGGTTTCAGTTTTGATTTTTCCACCAGGTCTAGACAGAGCCACAACCAGTACCTCTGATGCTTCATTTCTCCCACTCTCACCCCCTGCCCATCACCCAAACCCACCCCGCTAGCAGAGGATCCCATATTTCAGGGTAACTCCACCTCAAGGGTTGAAAAGATATTTTGGGGCCAACTACATCTCCTCAACACAGTCGATGGTAATTTCGGATCCTCCCCGATCCCTCCCACTGCGCAACCAGCCACCTCCTCTCTCATCTCCAGTTGCAGGCAGGGATAGGAAGAAGCAAAGTCAACCTTCTGGGATGCATCCACTGCTCACTCGATGGAAAAGAGCCGTGAGCCAGCTGGAAACACCTCACAAACCAAAGCGGCCCCATCAGGATGTTTGCAGTGGAGATTTCTCAGCCCACCCAACCGAGCGGAAGGGGGAAGCCACCTCTGGAGGCACAAAGGGATTCTCAATTAGCTAAAACCAAACAAGAATAAAGCTCTGTCCTGGGTTTGAGCTAAGACCCAGTCTTATTTAGTGATTTTTACTTTTCAGTTTTAGTGTCTTCTAAAAGGCTGCACTTTCTGAAGTTAGCAGCATGTTTTCGTAGACAATATGTGCTAGTAGCAGCGACACCACCTGATGTTTACAGTCACGGCCTGGCACT
>NW_009699738.1:0-9373 GCF_000703405.1 Apaloderma vittatum
TCTATGATTCCAGCTTTACCTGGAGCTTTAAACTCCTGTTTATCAGTGACTGAGAGCTGGCAAGTGGACATACTGACTAATACGGGGAACAGGAGCTATGCTATTCATAGGGCTAAGAAAGTAGGCTAGTACAGGGCTGTTCATGGTAGCTTGGATGTGTGTCTTTTTAAGCTACCCACTGCTCCTATTTGTAGCTGCCTCTTAAACACACAGACATAGCATAAGTATCAAGATTATTCCAGCAACCATCTGGGACACACCAAATGAACATGGCCTTTTGTCCTTTCGGAGTATGGTACCCCATGGTCTAGCACCGATTTCCTCTCTCCTTTACCTCTGTGGTAAATTGAGATTATAATCAAATTTTCCATAGGAAGAACAACTGGGGAAAAACTAACGTAGACCTTCATAGCCCAATGCATTCCATCGTTAACGTTGTCTGATTGTTAACCAGGATAGATCTGCAATAATAAAGATATTGTACAACCTAGTAGAAAAAGAAAGCAGAATTTTTTCTTCTCTTGGTGAAACAACTTCTGCTTGGTATAGCTATGTCAGTCAGAAATTTTAACCCTTAGATGTAGCCTTGGCCTCTGAGAACTTGCCAGGGAATAGCTAATAAATGTGGAAAGTATTTAACTCTGAATGAACACTTTGAAAACAACTTGAGATATAATGCATAGGGGGATGTCTGTCTTTACCTTAGCTTGGTCCAATTATGTGGAGTAACATAAAGAAGCTGTGGTCTGAAGTGAGGGAGTAATGAAGCAGCACATAGACTCAGGAAGTCAGCCCTTTCAGTGAAGCAGGATCTTGTCTGTATTTTAGTGCTTTAGTGTAATCATGGAGAATTTTTCTAGCGGATAGCCACTAGAGAATCATTGTCTGGGAGACGGACTTCTGTCACAGGCTTGCACGTAGCTCAAGTGACCTTTGCGTGCAGTTACTGTTCTGCCTAATGTCTCTGTGACCTCTCCCTGGCTGGAGAGATCAGCTGAAATCTTGCTCGAAACTGCATCAGGCAGACCTGGCAGGCTTCAGCCCTTAGGGAGCGGCTGGGAAACACTGGCTCTTAGTCCCTTTTCCAGTCAGGTGACTCTACTGAGGGTGTGACTGTGGCAGTAAGATAAATACCTCTAAGGGAAGTTTTGGAGGATCTTCATATTACTTAGCATCCTCTCTACCTGTAGAGAAGAACTGGCCTCTCTTCAGGAAGGTGAGTGCACCTGCAAATAATAATCAGTGGTAGTGGAGACTACGTTACTGGGCATCATGAGAGTCACTGGTTCAGAGCTATTGGATGTGCATCTCCAGAGATGGTGAGACTGGAAAGAACCCCCTGTTCCCATGACCCATTTCATTCCCTCTATCAGGGACCTTTCTAGCACTGCTTTACCAGCAGCAGTCCAGTTCATGACCCTGCTGGAGTCATGTGGAACCTCCTGGCTCCAGCTCTAGTTCCATTCTGACAAGTTAACAGGAAAAGAAAAACGGGGGCTTTTCATGTCTGTTGTTCTGTAAGGAGAGCGGGGCTGTCATCATTTGTCTATTTGGATTCTTCAGATTGAAATGTTTATCTGCAGCCTACACCAGAAGTGCCCTGAAGTAAAAACAATACCTTCATCACTGTCTGCTTTACAGGAAAGTGACTCCAGGGATCAAGCAAATTGTCCGTAGAAATCTCACATTGCTGCCACGTGGTGTTAGTTGTTGTCTCGAGATGCAAATTAGGTTAAGAGCAGTTCACTCCTGATTAAAACTCTTGCTTAGTTTGGCTGTAACACCTGTATAGAAATTGGTCCATAATAAAAATGTGCCTCCACCAAAGCCTCAGTTACTATTACTAGATAAATATAACTCAGCTTGTTCGTACACGTGTGTGTATCTGCCATTTGCTGTTGCAAATGAATGGGGAAAGGAGTCAGGCAGAAGGTCTTGCCTGCCACAGTGTATAAATGTTTCTGCAGATGAATTCCTGCAAGGCTGCATGCACCAGCCCTTGGAGCATTTGTAGAGTTCAGAAGCTTGTACTTGGCAAACTTAGGAAAACAATTGCTCACAAGGAGTCTTGGGAGGCAGTCGAGCAATGCACAAAAGTCATGCCTTAGGCATTTGGAGGCTGGAAATATTGGAGCATGGTACAGAGGAAAGAGGATCTCTGTGGTTTACCTGCCTTAGGGAAAGGTTTCTGAAGTGGAGAAGAGTGATTATTACTATTGGGTCTAGACGTTCTGTGTGGAGATCAGGACCCTGTTGTACTTGCATTGTGCAAACATGAAACAAAAAGGCATACCTTGTAGTTTGTTGCCATATTCACACCTTTTGAAAGGGGAGGGTTTAGCCTGACACCTTGGCGTGAGGGCAGGGATCTGTGGTCTGAGATGTGCGACTGGCTGGAGCAGAGTTAAGATTAATAACACGGAGTGGAAACAGCTCTGCCATGACAAACCCTCTGGCATTTCCTTGAGTGGAGCTCAGTACCAGCGAGGCAGTCCTGAGCCATTCCACCTTCCTGCAGCTGAAGACCAAGAGACATTTTTTGATAATCTAGCAGGGAGTTGATAGCAGGTGTGGCCTAATAACTCTGTTGGTCATAAGTGAGAGCAGGTATTTGGGGGAAGGAGGGGAGTACCTTTTCTAACACTGTGAGCAGAAGTGGCTGTAGCTCTGCGAAATCTCATTTGCACGGTTCAGTTTGTTTACCTTACCTGACAGTGCTGGTTGTAGGGCTGTCTGTGATGCTCTCATCCATAATCCTGTGGGGATGTGAAGCAAACAGAGATGCAGTCACTCTCTCCCTCCTTTTTTAGAGAGCTTGTCTTGCAGGAGCTGCAGTGAGGTCTCAAGTAGCTCTTAACCATGAGAGCTGAAAGAGGAAGGCAGGAAGGCAGGCATAAACATTCCTTTGCCCTGCAAATACGACTTGCTAGATAGACTGCTCTTAGCAGAGGTGGCAGCGGCATCACAAGGAGTCTTGTACATGGTGCTGACCCACGTATGAGTCAAGCTGACCAATGTAACTCAGGCTGTATTGCTCAAACTGTACAGGCTCTGCTAGCCCTCCTCCATCAGGTGGTGGCTCTTGCTATGTCAGGCTGTCCACAAGATACAGCCCTGTCATCTCTACTTCGCTGTAAACCAATGTCCAGGCTTTGGCATGTGTAACTCATGTATTTGCTTTTCCTGGCTAACTCAGGTTTTCCCTGGTCTCAAGCTCTTGGTGGCTCACAACACAGGCGGTGTTTTGGGAATAACTAGGCATGTAGGGGTAGAGTGGCAATCTATTTGCTCTTCCAGGGCTCAGGGTGACAGCAGCAGCTGTTCTTCAGGCCCTGAATGCAGTACTAAGTACCTTTACCGATGTCTGCATGCAGATTCAATTTGATCTGCTGACTGACATGGGCTCATGGAGTATGTGATGTCCAGAAAAAGCCTGGCAGAAAAGAGTCCTCCTTGTTCTTTGACCTTTTTGCTTCCACCAAGCTAGATTTTTCTGGACTTCTATAAATTCTATACAACTGCTATGGAAATACTTGACTGGCTGCTACTCAGATGATGAAGATTAGCTTGTAGAAACATTATATTACTTTATTTTATTCCTCCACCTAGTTATTGTACTGATGACTATGTTGGGTTGCTTTGCCACATGATATTGTGGATGCTGAAAACTCCTGTGGGTTCAGAAGCAGATTGGAGAAATTAATAGAAGAGAAATCCAGTGAGTGTTAGTAAATTTGTAGGTGCCACATCCAGCTCAGGATGTGCCAGTCGACAAATGGTTAGAGGCTTGGAGAGCGTGCAGGGAAGCATCACATATGCTTGCTCTGCTCCCAAAACAAGGTCAAGTATCCGGGTTTGGTTGCTGTTTGCAGAGCTTATGAGGCTACAAGAACTCTTAGTCTGATCCATCACAGCTACTATTATGTTTCAGAGCCTGTTGATCTCAGTAATAGTAAATCCAGTTATCTGGGTTTGTAACTCCTGAGAAAATAAATACCCATGGCTCAAATTCTAACATGGAGGCTGCAGAAAGAATGAATTTGGATGGTGGTTGGGTTTGTTTGGTTTTTTTTTGTTTCTTGTTTGACTGTCCCTCAAATGAACGAGTACATTCTGACATACAGCAGCTTTCCACATTTACCCCCCAAAGTCCAGCACTCTATATTCAGCCTGAACTGGAAACCAGAGATGGAAGGCATGTTTGTGATTCCCTGCTTTCTGATAAAGTGGAGATCAGGGTGTGCCATGGAAGAAGTGATGCAGCCTTCATGTGTCACGTCTAGTTGATCTATGTCTTCATCAGGAGAAAGAAAGGGTCTGGGGCAGTTTTAAGAATACTTTTATGTAACTATTAAATATTTTTTTTATCTTAGCAATTTCAGGAATGTGTGGTCTAGTTTTACTGGGTACCACTGGGAAGTCTTAGAAGGTTTATGATACGAGTAACCTGAATCATGCAGAAGTGTCCCAACTCTTCCCCCCTGACCTCTTCCTCACCAAAGGTCACTAGTCTCTTTGCAATAAGCCAGTGTGTCTTTCCTTTCTTTCCTCCACTTTTGTACCTTCTTTCACTCCTTCTCTACAATTGTCTTAATGTCTAGCTAAAAATCCCACTTCCAGGTTTTGTGGTTTCTGCTCTCAGCTGTATGAACTGTCAGTTGCCCTAAACTTCTGGCCTCAGCTGGGTAGATATTGGTAACCAAGAAGAAGATGGGTTTATTTGTCTGTTTTTTAAACAAACAGACTTCTGAGAAGTCAGTGTGAGGTAAACAAAAATGCTTCTTTCTGCCCTTGTTTCCCTTAGCCTTTGATGGCAGTTACCTGTACCATAATGGCAAAATAAAGTATTTTGGAGAATGTGATGGGGTCAGCTTGCAGAACCAAGGGATAAAAAAGCTCTACTGGTAGAAAATCCCATCCTACCAGGGCACTGCTAGGTGCTCTGCTACTAAAAAGACTCTAGGTGTCTAGACCAGAATATGCATTCTTGTGAGTTTTGTTTTTGTTTTTTAAATGTAAAATTATCAAGGCCTTTATCTTATATATAAACCCTTGTCATCTTTCGTAAAAAGGGACTGGAAAAGGTGCATGTGTGCATCCTTCCCTTTTTCTCCCAAGGCCAGCTCTGTGTAAAAGCGTGTGCAGCAGTGCATGAATGCAGGGTGGTTTGCAAAAAGGACACTGCACAGCGATGAGACCAGGCCCCACGTACGGCGCCTGAGGAGTGTGCTTATTTTAGGCCTCTCTGGCCTGAGCTTTTCCCTTTGCTCAGCTGTTGTGATGCTACCTTTCCCGCACAGCGCTGTCATGCTGCCCCACTGTTTCTATTTTAACTCTCTCTGGGGCTAGATCTTGTGACACGAGGATTTGGCATCTCTCCTACGTGCTGGAACGTGGCATCTCAGGAGGCACAGTGACTGCAGCTGCTATTATCAGAGGGTGCCCCTCCTAGTAGCTGGCAGAAGGGAGACACCCCTAGGATTGCAATGTGTTAGAACAGGCAGCATCCCTGCAAGGGAGCAGCAGTGTCTAACTGTGCCTCTCTCCCTCTCCTCCAGTCTTTGTCACAGAGTTTGAAGAGCTCAGGACATACCTGCCAGCTGCTCGCTGCTCCCCTGCGGCATCCCACTTTCAGCTGTCAGGTATGTAGTTACTGGGGACAAGAGTAGAGTTACAAGCCCTGGAGGCAGGCAGGATGGCTTTGCAGCCTGCTGATAATGATGGGGAGGGAGGACAGGGTCACTGGTGGCACCGGTGGAGGCAGTAATGAAGTTTCAAGGTTTGTGCATCTGAGTGTCGTGTCCCATTTAAGAACTTGCTTCAGTGCTCTCAGCCTTCTGGAGAAACCAAGAGGAACAGCATTTTGGGATAAGACTGGGCAAACAGAGACAACCTGTTTGAAGAAGGAATGCAGGAAATTCCAGCAGTCTATGTTGGGGTGCTTCACGAGGTGGCTTAGGCCACTGAAAGGATTTGCAGGAGGTGGGCGACGTGGACTCCTGATCTGATCTTCTTCATCTCTGCTATGTGCTCTGTGGGCTGGCAGAATGAGCAGATACCTCTCTGGGGTGTGAGGGAAGCTTTTTATAACTAGGAATGTGCAAGAAGAGAAGTGGTAGCAAAGGACATCTATGCTGCATTAACCCAGCATGCTTACCTAGAATGGAGTGGGTTTGTGTGTCAGGGACTGAGACTGGACCTTTTTCCATTATTCCCTCTCCTGTTTCTGCAGAAGAGCAACCCTGAACCTCTCCCCAAGCAACTCCTAGTGTTGCACCATATCAGGAGCAAACTGGCAACACAGACTAGCACTGGGGAGTGGGCAAAAGTTCTGAGATAACAGAGGATGAGCTGAACCTTTTACCTTCTAGCCTAGGTTTGGAGTCTAATGCAGTGAGAGAGCTGAGTGTAATGAAAACACCAGCTCTACAGGAATATTTCTAGGGAAGCAGTGCTCCTGGGGAATGGACGAGAGTGCTGTAGAGCCATTTGGCTGGGTATGCCCCAGCGTATTTCTGTAGTTACGCTCAAGCCCAGCTCAACTGGTGGGCAGCTTATTGAGCTCCTCCCCATTCAAGACATGCCTGCCTGCTGACTGTTGACTTGTTTTCTCCAGTCAGTTGTCATAATCCTGTAATCCTGAGTCATATCGGGAAGCCGGAGTCATCTCCGTTGACAGAAAACTTATTTAAAGCCTTTCAAGGCAGATTTCAAACAGGCTTAGCTACCTCAGTTTCATTAGCTTTTGCTCCCCTCTTGAGGAAAGGAATCTGCAGAAGTGTCTGGTGCTGCTGAAGGGGCGTTGGATTCACTTGCATCTCCAATATCTGTAGAGCTGAGGTTTGGCAAGATTGTCTTCTCCAGTATCCTTTCCCAGTGTTGTACAGGCCTGCCAAGGAGGCCATCTGTCTGCAGGGAGCGAGGAGGCAGGTTCAGTCCTGGGCATCTCTGCTGCTGCTGGAGGTGCAGCGATGACAGTACTTGCCTGCAGGGCAGTAAGTTGGGCTCCTCCAGCTCCAAGCATCATGGAGAACTGCTGTCTGCAAAGGTCCAGCCAGTGCTGAGTTAGAAACCGTTTTTCTCTCTTCTCAGCTTAACTGAAATCTGCAAAAATTCTCTGCTGCAAGAAAACGAGGGTGATGTCATCAGAAGATGATGCTGGCGGGGAGGCTCCTGAGGGCAGTTTCTGGGAGGTAAGGAAGGGTAATTACAGTGTGAGGGAGGTAGAAACGTCTTCTTACCTCCCATCAGTGGAATTAGGGGACTGAGTTTCAGGTTCCTGGGTGACAAGTTGCTCTTGGGGAGTGGAAGGGTGGAACTCTGGGGATGCAACACTGTGTGTTACTGTGGGGAGGAGGCGACTCTTTCTTCCACAGATGCTGCGGAATGAGAGTTCCTTGTTCAGCTGACACTGATCTGAGCAGCGAGAGAGGCAAGCAAAGCATCTCAGCTTCTTCCCTCCACTGCTGTGCCTCCCTAAGAGAGTGCCAGAGGAGGGTCTGAGCCCACTTCCTGGTTTGAGAAGGGGCTGTGCTCCCTCTTCATGCAATGATTATCGATCTGCTGCTAGCTGTTCTGAAGGAACGTAGACGTCAGTACAGTATAAATTATGATGTTGCATGAAATTTCAGGCTGGAAACTACAGACGGACAGTGAAGCGTGTGGATGATGGGTACCGGCTCTGCAATGACTTAATCTCCTGCTTCCAGGAGCGAGCCAAGATAGAGAAGAACTATGCTCAGCAGCTTACAGAGTGGTCCCGTAAGTGGAGGACCAATGTGGAGAAAGGTAAAGTTGGCAGATTGGACTAGGAACAGGATCCTTTAGTGCTATCTCTTACTAAGGTGATGCTGTTTCCTTGGGGGACTGGCTTCCTTTCTCCAGGAATTGGGGGAATTCTTGGGTGTGTTTTGGTTTGGCTGGTTTTTGTTAAAAAAAAAAAAAAATTTAGTTTGGCAAGTCCTTAGGCAGTCCAGGTCTTAAATTGCAAATCTCCCCTTTTAAGGATGGCTTGGCTGTCTCTCCTCCTCCAGTCAGAGGATAACTACTAATGCTGTGATTTAGTGGCAGTGGGCTCAAACCGTTATCGTCTCGCAAAGAAATGGGAAACAGTGGGACAGACACCCCAAAAAACTTGCTGGTCCGTGAGGCAGAAGCTTAGCCTCAGTCATGAACTGGTGTTGCTGCGTGCCCTGAAGCTCAGGCCATATTTGTGAAGAGTGTTTTCTACAGAAACCTTCTCATAGCAGGCACCATCTGAGACGGCTCAGGCTGCCCAAGCTCAGGTGCTTCAGCCAGGTATAACAGCCAGTCTAGATGTTGCCTGTTGGGACCGTGTGGAGATCAGTAGATGCTGACTTGTGTGATGGGGAAGAATTAAAAAAAGTGACTCCACACTGATAGATGTGTGTAGGAGGAAAAGAATCTGCATTCTCTTCTGCCCTCTACACTGTGGGCAGAAAGTGTAAGAGCTCCTCTGGTGCTTGTTCCTGCAGGGCCACAGTATGGTACCCTGGAGAAGGCCTGGCACGCCTTTCTGACAGCTGCAGACAAGCTGAGTGAGATTCACTTGGCTGTCCGGAACCACCTGGCCGGCGAAGACTCGGATAAGATCAAGGCCTGGCAGAAAGAGGCCTACCACAAGCAGATGATTGGGGGCTTCAAGGAGACGAAGGAGGCAGAGGATGGGTTCCGCAAGGCCCAGAAACCCTGGGTGAAGAAGATGAAAGACGTGAGCAAAGCGTGAATGGGGAAGGAGGGATAAGGGCCGTCGAGGCTGGCTGCCTGACTGTGAAGGCCACGGGGCAAACAAACTGGGTTTAGCCACAGCAGCAGAGAATGCTGGAGAGGGATGGATGTCTTGATGGTCTGTTGTCCTTGGTGGGTTTGTAGCTTCCCATGTGGAAAGATCTGGTTAACAGGCTCTGTATTCCTGCATGGCAGGGGAGCACTGGAAGAGATCATTTGGAGGTACCTTTTCTTTTTGGAGCATAATTTAATAAATGGCAAATTGGCATTCTGATTAGGTTGTCCTGAAACAAATGCTTCCAACTGTGACAGATGCTAACATACCTTCCCTGAACAACAAAGGATCAGTGTGGTCAAGATTATCTCTGCATCCTGCTCTTACAGATGGAAACAGCTAAGAAAAACTATCATGCAGCCCGGAAAGAGGAGAAGACAGCACATACGAGGGAGACCCATGCCAAGGCAGAGTCATCTGTCTCACAGGAGCAGCTGCGCAAGTTGCAGGAGCGTGTAGAGAAGTGCACTCAGGAGGCTGAGAAGGTGAGTGTGTGTTGTATGGATGTGAGTCATGAAGGATACTCCTCTCGAGGAAAAAGCACCGACTGTGATGTCACTCAGTGAAATG
>NW_009699738.1:9390-24208 GCF_000703405.1 Apaloderma vittatum
GTCTGAGATCCCACTGTCTGAGGCTTTACCAAGTTAGACTGAGACTTCAGTAACTAAGACTGATGTCACTCTATCTTTGGTGTTGAGTAGGATCTAATTTATAAGTAAATCAAGGAGAGAAAAAAACCAGGAAAAACGAGGGATTATGTTGCAGGGAGTGGGAGCTGCAGAGCTGGGCTTTGCTACCAGAAGAGGCTGGTTTGCTTGCCCACAAGAGTGACAGTGCAGAAGGCTCTCTATAGAAGAGGGTGGCAGAAAGAACAAGGAACTTGCAAGAATATAAGGAGAGCAATGGGATACCAGCTGTGGGATTTCTTCTTTCTGTAGCATATTTGTTTAGCGGAGGGGGGGGTTGGGGAACACTTGTTGGTCCCAAGCCAGGGCAGGGGGAGTGTCACTGGTTTGACACCAAGACACCACATCTCACCATTACTGTCCTCCTGCGTTGATACAGTGCAAGGATCAGTATGAGAAGATGCTGGAAGAGGTGAACCGCTACAATCCGCGCTACATGGAGGACATGGAACAAGTGTTTGAGGGTTGTCAGGAAGCAGAGCGCAAGCGATTGTGCTTTTTTAAGGAGATGTTCCTGAACCTGCACCAGCATCTCAACCTCTCCACCAGTGAAAGGTACCAGCCCTGACGCCGGAGGGAATCCTGCCAGCCTGGGGTGCCCTGGGCTCTGCTGAGGGGTGCCAATTCTGGTGTCTGTGAAAAGGAGCTGCCTGCTCGTGTCTTCTAGGTCTTGCTTCTTCCCCTTCCAAGTGTGTCTTAGATCTGGCATTTGGTCCAGTTAGGCTGACCAGTGCTGGTGTCTCTGGTCTTGGATAGTGCCAGGCTCCCCCAGAGAGGATTCTCTCTGCCTCTGAACCCTTCCTCTTCCACTGCTGTCCAGAACTGTCCTGTGGGTGTGTTTCTATTCTATGAGATGCCTCCATGTTGCTATATGTAATCCCGGTCTGAGGAATGCAGCGCTGTTGGCTTCTAGTATCTATAGCTGTTACACCCATTCTCCCCTGAGTAAAGAGACCTTTTGTGAGATAATGATAGCCAGAAGGCCACAGGTTGCCCTCAAGTAGGGGTTGCACAGGGGAAAAAGGTGCAGCCAAAAATCTTCTGTGCTTGTATACTTTTAAGGTGGAGGCAACATATCTGAGCCTCCTGCCTGTCAGTGTACAAGAATATGCCAGGCCCTTTCAGTGCTCACTTGATGAGCTGCGCTGAGAGCCGGCAGATGTTAGCCACCACCACACCCAATAAGCCTGTCCTGTTTGCTGGGCTGACTCTAAGTGTGGCTTTGTTATCAAAGGGCTGAACAGCTGCTGCTATAGCATCCTTAATCCTGTGGGACTTTGGATGCTCTGTAATTGTGCATGAGGTTACACAGTTCCTTCCTACTTGGCTTTTGGGAAACTGCCGAGGGCCTTGGTTACTGGTGGTTCTATCTGTTCCTGGTCACAGTTTTCACGCGTTGTATCGAGATCTCTACCAAGTTATCATGGCTGCGGACAACCAGGAGGACCTGAAGTGGTGGCGCAACACTCATGGACCAGGCATGGTGATGAAGTGGCCTCAGTTTGAGGTGATGTAACGTTCTAGAGTGTATCATTACTATTTCCAAATGTTTTGCTGCTTTACTGAAATTGGTGTATTGCTAGTCTTGTGCTGGAAAGACCCATGTCTTTGTTCAGCAGATCTGAAATTTTGTTGTGTAGCAAGTTCTCTGGTGCCCTGCACAACCCTGCTAACCTGCAAATACTCCAGCCATCCAGCTACAAGGTCAAAGAACAGGAGGTAGTGCTCAGGGCCTTGGGATCAGTTCCTGCTATAGTTTTTCTCACAGCCCCTCTTGTTGCACCTTGAGATTCAACAGGAGTGAGCCTGCTACGCCAGCAAGGCCATCTGGCTCACTAGCTCAGCCACAGTGGAAGTATGACCTAGTGTTCTGTGCTGTGTTGATGAGAAAAGATGCACTTCTGCATCGGAGTGGCTTGATGGTGTTGCTGCTTTTCCCTCAACAGGAATGGTCACTTGAAACACAGCGGCCCATCACCAAGAAAGAGAAGAGTGGCAAGATAGCTGATGATGTCACACTGACCAGCATTTTGCCTGCACGGGATGGTGTTGTCTTACAGAGCCCTCTGCAGACAAGGCAGAGGTGAGGCTTGATGCCTGGGATACATCAGGTTAAGAAAAGCAGAGTCCTACCTGGGGTCATGAAGGAGTTGGACTGATAAGAGTGATCTCTTCCTTAACTTTTTGTGTTGTCTGTAGCGTTGCCCGTGCCACTCTGGAAAACACAGGGTAGAAAAGGGGGACTTAGGGTAGCTGTGCTTTTTTTTTTTTTTTTTTTTTTTTAATCTTTATCTAGTACGTACAGCCTCACAAGGTGCCTTCCTTGTAAAGATCCTCGTGATGAGATTTGGCCTGGTCAAACCAATGCTGTCTGAGTTTCTGGAATGCATTTCCCCAATTCTTCTTCCTGGACAGGTTGAGGAGAGCTGGGAACCAGCAAGTTTGCAACTTAGCTCCCCATTCCTAAGTGCAGGCACCAGATTTATTTATTTACTTATTTCTTCTGTGGCTTGGTGCTGAGTACTACCTGCCAAGTCTGGATACAGCTGCTTCCCTTGCCAGGCAGCAAGCTGCAGAATAGGGAGAGGCTGAAGAAAGTTACATCCTACAGTTTCAGGAGCCATCCTGCTTTAAAAGGTGAACGCTGGGCTAAGTGAATTTGGAAGAAATGAATGGGGATAGAGAGATATCTTAAGGGCACTACTGTATTTCATCGTCTGTTGGATTCAGGGGGCCTATTTGCTAATCTGCAGGTTATCCTATCATGAGGAGCAGAACAGCCTCTTCTATGACAGCCTGAGGGCACCTGCCCATGTGAAGTTAGTATGGAATATAGCTGCTTCAGGGGTTTTTGGGTTCCAGGTGCCTGTCTTCTGCTGCTCTTCCCCTCTGCTTTTTCCTGACTTGGAAAACAGCATTCCAGACATCTCTTTGGGATAGGAGAAATGGGGTTTTCTATTTGTCTTATTCTTGGCTGGGATAACTCTGGACACAGCTAGGCTCTACAGTTAGGACTGGCCTTCCTCCTCTGAGAGGGTCTGCTAGAGTAGGTTGAGGTCATGAGGAATGTGCATGTGTGAAAGCATTTGGAGAAGGAGTCACCCTCAGGGCTCTAATGTTGGGAGGCTTTCAACCAAGTCTCGTATCTTCTGGGATCTCCCGTCTGTGTTTACCCTCACTTGGCTGTTGGGCCTCTTGCACCTTGTTCTGTAGCACAGGAGTCTCAGGGGGAGGCAGAGGGATGCATGATTCAGGAGGACATGGGTGAGAGATGAGGCTGCTAACAACCACCTTGTTCCCTCTCTGCTTACACACACCAAGTGGAGGGAAGGAAGACATTTCGGAGTGGTCAGATGAGGACACTCCCAAGAAGTGCCTGGATGCCAACGGGCATGAGGAGGACATAAAGGTACCAGGTGTACGGGTACGAGCGCTGTATGATTACACAGGACAGGAGGCTGATGAACTGAGCTTTAAAGCAGGTACAGAAGCACTAATCTCTTACTAATCTTTTGCTGTCCTCACTTGGACTGACTGTATGATTAAAACACTGTCCAAGAACCGGATGTCCCCTTGAAAACTCATTTCTTCCCTTGCCTTGACCCATTGCCAGCTCCTCTGAGGTGGATGCTACGCTGGGCAGTCCAACCTGTTCTAGTCTAAGATAGTGAGACCACATAAGAGACTGCCTAGGCCTTGGTCACAGTGTAGGGAGTGCAGATCCCAAGTGGTAAAAGAGATCCTTTATGCCTCTTCTTAGGGCATTTATTTATCTTGAGACTTTAAATGCTTCTCCCTTGTGCCATTAATATAAAAATTATATAGGTGGTCTGGATTGTCCTTTGAAGTAACCAGAAGGTAGATGTTTTGGGAGAAGGTTCAGCTGATATGCACTACTGAAGGCAGAGTTCAGCTGGCAAAAAACAGCTACGCCAACTGTTGCTCAAAATGAGTATCTTGAGATCCTGGCTTGCAGCAGAAGATTGAGTGAGAGAGAATGGGGGAGCAAACACACCCTTCACTTTTCTTCCTTGAGTTAAATTTAGTTTGCATGTGCCATATTGTTCAACTCCAAGAGGACATTTGGATCTTGAGAGTGTTTCTAATCTTGCTTGTTTTGAGTGTTACATGGTATGTGCTATACCTCTCCAAAATATATCTGTTTTAAAAAGGCACTGAAATCCTTCAGTAACAGAGGCTTGTTCTTGAGGCCAATATCTATGCTGCAGTGTTACCATACTAGTAAACTTCCTAACACTAACTTTTTGCTTTAAAATATCTTAAAATGTGGGTACTCTAGAATTTGACTCTTTGCTCTCTCTTTCTGCTCGGCAGATGTAATCAGGCATGACTGATTAGCTCTAGTCATTCCTCTTTTTGAATCTGCTCTGAGCAGCATGCACAGTAAGGGCTTGAGCTTAAGAGCAGACGACTTTCTGAGCCTCTGCCAGTGTGGGATGTGCCCACTGATGCAGTCAGACCTCCCCCTCTGGTGGAATTATGACCCTCTACTGGTGGAGAAGGGGACCTTTCTGCCCTTTCCCAAAGTAGATGTGGAAAGGTTAAAAGCCTTTCCTGGTCATAGTCTGAGAAATTAGTTGATTCCATGCCTTGCTGGCCAAACTAGACACTGTCATGGAAGAGTCTTTTGGGGTCCTAACAGCCAGAGCTCGGCAGCCTCTTACCTCTCCTTCCACCTGCTACAGAGGAGCCACTAAGAAAGAAATCTCTGAGATTGTTCTGGTCTCTCTGGCTTGTAAACACATTCTTCTAGTGGGAGGAAAGCAGGCAGAAATATAGGGCATTAAAATGTTTCTGATGTTGAACAGCAGTGAAGATCTGTCTCTAAGTTCTTTGGCCTAGAGGATGGTACTGAGCACAGATACTGAAGAGGGCAGTAACTCTGACTGAACTGTCCAGTATGATACAGAGCATGATAATGGGAGAAAAGTGTGATGAGGTGGGGAAAAATGCCATGTTGCCTTTGCCAAGGCTGCTTTCCTAATGACTGGTTTTGCTTTTAGGTCAAGAACTAATGAAGATTAGTGAAGAAGATGAGCAGGGCTGGTGCAAGGGCCGACTTCTCACTGGCCAAGTAGGACTCTATCCTGCTAACTATGTTGAGAAGGTTGGATCCTGATTGCTACTGCCCTGCTGGTGTCTCACAGCCACACCAGCATCTCCTGCAGAGGTCACTGGGTCATTGCTGGCCCCAATCCACCTTTGCAGCGTATCCAGCAACTTCTGGACTTTGAGGGCACGTATCCCATGTAACTAATGCTTCATTTTAAATGCCTAGACCCGTAGGGATTTTCTAATAAATAAACAAGGACGAGTAAAGACTCCTCTGACTGTGAACACTACAAGAGTGTAGGACTGCAGAAGGGAACAGATGCTTTTGACTTGCACTCGGTGAAGGGAGATAAGTGACACATGCAACTCTTGAAAATGGAGAGAGAAGACTTCCTTGGCTTCAGTGCACATGCATCTGTATGGTGGTGGGGTTTGCCCTGCCCTCAAGCTTCCTGTTCAAGGAGCTTTGGATATGCAGGGTAATAGGGAACTTGTAGTATTGCTTCCCCTTTTTCCCTCAGTCAAGCTGACTAGCAGAAATCTATTTATTCTCCCCCATTTTTCAGCGGTCTTCAGTATCCTTCACCTGCAGGCTTGTTGGCTCCTAAGTAAGGCAGCTGTCGTAAGTGATACAGCTTCAACAACCTGGAAGTCCCATCTCAGTGCCCTCAGATTTATTGGGATAACACCAGGAATTAAATGGTAGTATAGCTTGGGCACAGGAGAAAGAGGCTTCTATCATCTCACATAATGTGACTGTTCAGGCTAACCGGTTGTGAACAGAACTGCCTGGCAGCAGGTCAGAGTTGACTGAATGTTCCCTGAGCTAAAATGAACTTTGACAGACACCGAATGCTGGTATTAACAGAGAGGCAGGCACATCTCAGGGCTGTTCTGCTTAGGACCCCTAAATGCTCTCGTATATGTTTGGGTTTTCGAGTGCTTCTGGATCATTTTGGCTATAGCTCTCCATGAACACTCAGTGCACAGCAGAGACACTTTTTCCTTCTACATATTCTTGATTGAGGTATGCTAGAAGTGCACTCCCTGTTTTGCCAAAGACCTCTACACTGTGATGAAGGATAGCAGAATGTGGAAGCTACCTGTTGGCTGGCACAACATTAGCTCTCGAGGGATAACTTCTTCTGGGCCTGAATTGCTGCAGGTGTAATTAAGCGCAGTCGTTAACTGCCATTCAGCAGGGAGGACCTAGCAGTCGTCTTCACCCGGCCTCTCCTTCTGCCCTGGAAAGCCTCTGAGGCTGCTGAGACAAAGTGGAATCCCGATCCTAGTGCTCTGCTTTTTCAAACGGCAGGACTGATGGACGTGTTCTATGTAGAGTAAACACAAAAGCTTGAAGGAACAACAAAAGGAAAGCTACCGTTTTTGGCAAAAGAATAGTTTAAAAGCAGTTTACTTACTCCATCTGTTGTTGAGATGCATTGAGAGTTTGTAGTAGCCTTCTGTAGTGAAATTCTTGTTCTGGTTTAGCACATGTGAGGAACTTGGTTAAATCAGACTCAAAAAACTCAGTCAAGCCTCCACGAACCACACGGGGGTGAACTGCTTCAGAGTTGTTTGAAGAAGAGGTGATACACATAAGGAATTCTGAAGTCATAGGTGACCAGTTGGGATTAAATGACTGTATAATGTTAACAGCAGCTAGTGAACCAGAATGGATGTTTAACTGAAAAAAAAAGTGAGGATGGACAGATTCAGCCACTCTTAACTTAAGATCTTGACACTGAAGTATCACAAACAACTTGCTGCCTGGCTGCCAGAGCAGAAATTAACCTTTTACAGCAGCCTGGATGCCTTGAAGTGTTGTCTGCCATGAACAGAGAGATCTGAGAATAATGCTGTTTAGCACTTTTGTGAGACCACAGAAATATATCAGATGTTGAAAAGTCTTGCTCAAAGTATCCCTAGCACTGTAGTTCATGAATGGAAGGAAAGGGGTGTAAACCAAAGAATAAGGCTAAAGCATTTTGTTCTGAATCCGTAATGTAATTTCTCAAGAAAACAGAATATATTCCTAAAAGGCAATTAAAGATCTAAGCGACAGACATTAAAAATGCCTGGATTTAGCTATGAATTTACCTATTGTTCTAGGTCTAGTATTTGAAGAAATCTCTAACCTTACACCATGCAATTAGAGGTGTTGATGTATAAGCACTTGAATTTATTTGAAGATGCAGTCTCTCCATTGAGTACAGTGTCCCAGGTAAAGTACCATCAGTGTTGAACAGTAATTGCAAGTGTTGCACTTGCTGACCCACACCTGAATGATTTGTGGCTGCTTTGTCCTAATATACACGCTTGTCAGGCTTGTGAGATAACACGCAGGGATAAAATGACCTGAGATGTGCTGAGAGTAATACTGAAATTTACATTGTTAGCCTGGGTATTTTCAAATACTAATGCTCGCCTTTCGTGTAAGATCAAAAAATTCTAAAAGGGAGTTATGAAGGATAATGCAGAGGCTTGATTTCAATTCCTCTTCTCAGTTCTAGTCAGGCTATAATTAGGGCTGGAGTTAGGTGTGGGCAGAACCTGCTATGAAGACAGAAATGTCCAGCGGACAGGACCTCTGATTACAGTGCAAACAACCTGAAATTCCACAGGACAAAGTCTGAACAGACTTGTTTGTCCTGGGAAAACACGACCACCTGATCATAAAAGGGCTGCTTGAAGGTTGCCAAAAATAGTGATGTACTGCAGCTTATGTGAACAAGTCCCCTAAAGGAATGTTTGCACATCAGAAAGTCCTGCCAAGCGCTGAAGTAATGGACAGGAGACAACACAGTGAGAATGAAGAATTGCTTGGCTGGACTGTACCTCATAAATTGTGGCATGGCTCTTAGTCCTGGCTACCCAAAACCAAATGAAGTAGTAAAAGAGAGTCTGTGTAGTAAAGAACCAGCTGGAGGGGGGGCAGGGAAAGAAACACATGTAGTGATCTTATATTAAACTAATAGCTCTGCCTGCAGACTTAGTTTTCCACAGAAGGAAATGAGGGTTTGTTAACCACAAAGGCTCTAGTTGAAACTTGTCATCCATGCCATACCAAAAGTTTTGTGTGTGAACAGAGACATGCACACATGAACTAATTGCTGTGCCTGAATTCCAAAAGGCCAGCAAAGCCTATTCTTTCCCCATGGCTTCTGTAAAACCATACAGCTGCGTCTCTGTGCCTGAGGGGCAACACAGTGAAAACATTTATCTAGTTATTTTTTAATAAAGCCACTCCTTGTGGAAAGCTTGTACATCTGTTGCTGACAGGTAATTAATCTTCCTGGAAGATAATTTCTGAAGTATCACACAAAGTTTGGATGTGCTGTTGATCGTGAATTTTCTAGGAAAAGGAAGTTAAAGATTTTCTATGATGGATCACACCCATTTCCCCAAAGAAGCAGCTGAGCTTGCTCAACCCATTAATGATGTTTCTGCCCTGTAGGCAAAATCTGGATGGCAGAGCCCACAGGGCAGCTGTGCTTTGGAATGGCAGCTGAGCATTGCGGTTAGCTGCTAACTCTTGGTGGCACTCCTGCAGCCCTGTGTGGAGCTTGGGGCTGTCGGTGCTTTGGTTTACTTTCTATGCCACTTCCCTATCTGTGTCCTTCCCTCTGTGTGCCTGTTTCAGTTGGCGTGAAGTGCTGAGGCAGGTGTGACTGTGGGAATCCTGGACGGACACCCCTTAGAGCTATTGCAATCTGTCCTGTGCTCCCTTGGCTTCTGCCCTGGTTGCAGTTCCAGCCCCAAGGCAACAACTCCGGGGCTCAGCTCTGCCGCTCCAAGCAGGTTGTCCCCAACTGCAGTGCCAGTTGTGCATGAACTAGGGCTGCCTCAGCTGCGTTTCCAGAGCTGCTAGCATTATGCTTATGAGCAGCAGGCTGCAAAATTCTCTTCTGCTTGTGAAGAGATAAAATAGGCTTGGATACTCCACTCAGATCAGTAGGTGATCGTTTCTAAGATCACTGCAGAGACTGGCTGCAGACTGGTCACGGGGCTGAATCTGAGATGAAGCCAGTGCCACAAACTCCATCTTAACGCATGGAAATGTGGTTGGAAAATACCCACTACAGGCTGGCAGGAAAGGTTGTGCCAAACAAGCAAGATAAGGCTCCATGATAGGAAGTAAAGTGTGGTCAAAGGGACCTTGCACAGAAAAAAGAAAAGAAAACAACCAGAAAAAGACTTGCAACCCTGTGTATGCAGCACTGCCCAGGCCCAGGCTACGAGGAGCTGGAAAATTCAGGTGCTGCAAGGGAGTAAGACTGTTTACCAGGCTCCCTAGGTTTTTAGAAGATCAAAGAGGATGAATAAGAAGATGTCTCTGGAGAAGATGAACAAACCCTTGCTGAAAGGAGGGAGGGTAAGGAGGACAGGGAATGGCGAAGGCTCTGTACCTGGCAGAAATTGGCAGGTTTTCTGTCGGAACATCATGACTAGGTAGCAAACTTTTCCAAACCAAGTTTGAGGCCAAATCAACCCAGCTGCTTTCAGGCACATCCATTTTACTGGCCATGTCCTCCTGTTTTTCACATTCAGTAACTTCGCTTTGCAGAGGTTCCCGGTTTGTCAGTCTCTCAACTTAAGGCAACTACAGCAGCAGCTCGAGACTTCCTTTCTCCACAAGCAGCGTGATGGTGGACAGCACTTTTTCCCCTTTAGTGTGGGCGCCCATAATCTCTCCTCTACAGTCTCAGCGCTTTCACTGGGTCCAGCTATTTACAGATCCTGTGGTCCCTTCCTCTCTGCATTTCCTTTCTAGCCTACCAGCTGGAAGCCTTCTGCCAGATCCTGCACTCTCCCCCTTTGATTTCACTACTTCTTTCCTTCCCAAGTCTATTGTTCCTGTATGACACCAAAACAGTCACTGCCCCCAGCTGTGACCACAGTAGCCCTTTCTCTCAAATCCTCCTCAGGGCTTCCCCACAGATGCCACACAGCTCGTAAGGAGTGCAGCATCCAGGATCCTAGGGATGTTTGTCTCACCGGAGGCCGTGCATCCAATCTATACATTGTTGGCCACCTGCAGAGCTGAAGCACTGCTACCTACTTCCTCTCCACCCAAATCCCTCGTAATAACCTGTTTCACAGCGGTGCTTGCACTCTGTGATAACTGCATGTTTTCAAAAGAGCTTCGTGGTAAGGCAACAGCTTTCTCACCTTGCCTTGCTTACCTTGTCTTTTTGTTAGCTCTGCCTGCCGTGCTTTCGAGGGTCACTGTCTTCTGCTTTAGACATGCTCTCTGCATTTGTTGTAGGGGCTGCAGTCAACTAGTCCATGTGCAAAAGGGATGCAGACAATGGAGTGATCTGGAGGAAAGAGAGATTACGTGTCCGTTGGAAAATCTGGAAGGGTTATGTCGGATAGGAGGGCAGCCCTGCCAGCTCTGACCTCAAGAAAATTAATGCCTGCGCTGTGCACTGCCCTCGAAGGAGGGTGAGGTAGCTTAGGGCCTGCTCAGTGCCCAGTCTCACCACCTTGCATCAATATGGTGTGATGAGCATGACTGGAAGCTAAGCATCATTTGAGTGATTGTCACCTGCTGGACAGCCTGCTCCCAGCAGGGAGACCTGTAACATCTCCAAACTGACCATTACGGCAAAGCCTAAGACTTGTCCTCAGATCCAGGAAACTCCAGAGCACAGCTGCCAGCTCACTCCTGTTTTGGAGCAGCCCCAAAGCCTCCCAAGTCCGAAGCACTTGCGAGACTAGTCAGAGGTGATGTTACCAGACATTTGAAAATAAACATTTGATTATACTATTGAAACAGAGTTACAAAAAATAAAATTAAAAAAAAAGCCTGACCACATACATGTATACACACACTCACTTAACAACGACACAGGAGCCGCTGGGAAGAGCATGATTGTTCCCTGGCCCCACACTCCAGTTACCCTTTCCTTCAAACCCCAGCAGTTCTGCCTGGCAGCCCAGCAACACCAGCTGGCACAGCTGAAAGGGACAGTCCTCTCTTCTGCATCTCAAACCTTCCCAGCCCCTCACCTGCTTCAGTAATTGCATGAGCAGCAGGATATCAGCCCAGCAATGCAATGACACAACTCAGCCCACAGCCATCACTTGCCAGAGCGGGTACAAGGGACAGCAAAGACAGCAGGACTGGCCTTTTGGCTACAACACACCCCAGACTGGATGAAGCCAGCCAGGATTCCTCTGTATCTCTCGAGCCAGCCAGCTGTTCTTTAATTTGTGTGTTCCTTATACCTTTGCCAGCTTTTCTCCAAACCACAACATTTGTAAGATTGTGTTAAGTTCTAAACCTGAACAAAATATTGATTCTAAACAGTGTATTAACTCCTTATCTTAGATCTTGCTGGAAGCATTGCATGACTGCCTGCCACAGAGCTGTAACTTTTTCCTAGGCAGGCAGCTACTAACTGCATTCAGTCCAGCACGGTGGCAGGCTGGTTATCCCTGATCCTCAAGCAGCTGCTTCCTTTGCATCAGTCCTAGCAAATATATGGCCTTACAGGAACGGAAGGCAGCTTCCTGACCTGACAGAAACCTAACCCAGCCCATGGGAAAGTTTTCTATATGATCCCTGAAACCGCAGGAAATTGGGGGCGTCTTCTTACACCCTCTGGGAAGGGACAAACCTGTCCCTTGCTTTACCAAGAGGGAGAATGTTTTCTGTCCGATTCTCCTTTCCTCCATCTGTGGCTATGCTTGCTCTTTCCACGACTGGAAATTGCCACACTGCACTGAAATACGGAGCAGAGCTCTCTCGCAGGTTACTGACTATCCTCAAGGGAAATTACGGGGATTAGTTAGTGCCTGTAATCTGCCTAGGTAGGAAAAATACCCTTGTGTTAGGAATTTTTGCTTTCCCCAAGGCATCACTGTAGATTCTTGGTACCTGACTACTCACACTGTGATCCATGGGAAACTATCTCCCAGCTATTTTGGGGGTACTTTACTGAATTTGCTGCTCTCCTTCCCTGATCTTCTCATTCAGCAAAAGCATGAGGCCAACAGGTCTGAGCAGGAGAGCAGGACTCAGCTACCTCATCTCCTTCCTGCACAGACCTTTCACCCGTGTTCTTTGCTAGAGAGCGGGAAGAAAGCAAGGCCCCTGCTCCCCTCTGTGACCCTGCTCATGGACAGTCTCCCAGAGAAGCACTTTCCCTTCCCTTTCACTCAGACCTGCAAGTGCAGGGCAGGTTTTATCCCCAGCACTTCATTCCCAAGCCTCTTCAGCTCTCTTTCACAGTAACCTTATGCCTTCAGACAACAAGACTTCTGTACTGAAAAAGTTTCCCCAATGATGGCAGACCCCAGGAATACTGGTCACCATCTTTTGCTTTCTTTTGCTTTCTTGGATGATGCTGGGGACTGTCTTTTGCTGACAGAGGTAGGTAGCAGCAAAGTGTTCTCTGATTAGGAGGCTACAGCGGGCTCAGTGTCTGGTGTCACAGCAGTCAGGAAGAAAGAGGCAGATGTCAGATATGATTTAGATGGCCAGGGAAGCTGAGGGACAAATAGCAGGCTGCCAGCTTGAAGCTCAGAAATTCAGCACCAAAGCACGAGATGCGAAAGAAACAGACGCAGGAAATAGCAAGAACTATGCAGTGACAGCACGCACTCGCAGGGAACAGTCAGCAGCAGGAGGTCTTTCCTGTACTGACAAAGGGAACAAAAAGAAGCTGACTGTTTCTCAGACCAGCAGCATGCTCTTCCTGCTGCTTTTATGTACAACTGATGGACAGGATCAGCAGTCTTGCCAGGACTTGGAGCAACCAGCATGGGCTGGAAGGCCTGCAGGGGACCCAGCTGAGATGGAGAAGCTTGAGTAACCTTGTTGTAGCAAGCCTTCCAAAGTCACAGCCCAGTGAACAAAAACTGTGTACCCTCCACAGAGGTGAGGAGCCTGCACTGTATCCCCCCACAGACAGGCAGAGAAAAAGTGTGACACTGACCTACTGGCCTCTGAGGCTGACTTGGCTCCTCTGGGGCATGTGCTGTTTCTCTCTCGCAAGCCCCAGCTGAGTTAACACCAGCATAAATTGAGTCTGTCCCTCCTTACCCCCTGCAACATCTCCATCACACAGCCAGACACAGACCTAGGGAGAACAAAGCCAGCAGAGGGGAGAAGGACCACACAACAGATGGTGACAAGGCAGAAGCAAGCAACTTGGGCTGAGACCGCTCAAGCCAACATGAACATCACCACTCCCAATGCACAGTCGTCACCTGAACTTGCTCCTCTACGCACGGGATGCAGCTTACAAAGCCTCCACCCTAGCACGATATGCTTCCTCTCCTGTCCTCCTTTCTAGCTTCACCTATCAGGGCCCTGAGTGTGGTAACAGGCATTAACTGTCCTAAGCAGCCTCACCCTGGGGCCTCTACCCACACCCCCTGCCCATTTAAACTCGGCCCAGACCTACCAACACGTATCTGAGCTATGTTGGAGGAACATAGCCTAGTTGGAAGTCTGGCTGTGCCTTGTTAATCCTGACCTGTAGGCTGGCTTCCCAGCTTGACCTCAGACTTGCTTTGCCACCACGGACATGCCTGGCAGTCCCTGGGCCTGACCCTGACCCATGGATTGACCTCCCAGCTGCAGACTGCTTCATCACCAAGCGCTTACCTGGCTATCTCAAATCTTGGTCAAACCTGCCCTAGGGCCTAGGCCTGCTGGCCTTGGGAACACCCCCCTCACAGCTCTCTTTTTCCCAGGGTGCAGCCAGCCGCTGCTGCACCCTGGCCTTGGCTCTTCTGATATGACTGCCAGGACAGCTGCACCATGAACGGCAGCAGGGAACTCAACTGGTTTAAAAATAACCACGAGGAAAAAGCTATTGGTTACTTTTACTTGAATTGATTCCCCAATAATGTTTGTGTAATCCCAGAAATGGGCACGTAGGCACAACTAAGGTAGCAGTGTAAGAGCAACTGACACCAGGGGCTACTTAAGAATGAAGCCTGGCGGGATAGATTGGGCTTCATTACCCAATTCAGAGATTTATCTCATAGTAGCTCCGATCAGATGTGTCAGCCAGAAGCGTCTAATCTTACTGCAAGGCAATGTGCCTCCCGTGTCAGGTTTCACTCTGATCACGTAGTTAGAGCTTTGCCGATTCCCAGAATACCCCTGCTAAACCTGCAAGGGTTTTTTTGGCCAACAGCTTGTTTGTTCCTGGTTGCATCTGTACGTCTACAAACATTATAGATCTTACTAAGATCACGGGTCCTAGCTTCCCATTGCAAGGAATTCTACAGTCCACCTTACGTATCTGGAAATTGCAGAAATGAGTGAGAGGACAGTACTTAAATTTAAACTGAAAGTTGTCCAGGTAGTAGTACATTTAACTGTTTCTTTCAGTGACAAGCTGGTGCTACAGAGCAATCTCTTTTTGCAGGTCAGGAAATGCCAACGCACCTCAGCAATACCACACTACTGATTAGCTTTTGTTGTTGTTACCCTTCTGAGCCTCTCATTGCTCTGCATTTTTCTTCCTAAAGCATGGAATGGGCTACGTGCCATTGACTTTTAGTTCAAAGCACAACCATATATTTTCCTATTTTTCTTGCATTGTGACTGAATGACTTTCTAATCATTTCCCTCCTGCTTCCAGGCAGGTAGTAAAGCACTTTAGGCCCTGACACCATAGAATAGTTTTAGTTGGAAGAGACCTTC
>NW_009699739.1:0-1056 GCF_000703405.1 Apaloderma vittatum
TTTTTTGGGTTTTTTTGTGTTTTTTTTTTTTGGCGACCTCGTGCGCAATTTGCAAATTAAAATCATGTTGGTTTAACCTCATGTTTTCTTGTGTTTTTTTTTAAAAAAAGCAGCGCCAAGGGTGGGAAACGATGTTATTGTTGTTGTTTCAAAAGGAGAAAAGTTTCCTAATGGCACCCAGAAAAGAGACAACTCACTCGGCACAGCTGGCCAGGAGTTTTTGCCGGATGGTGTTAATCATGGAAAGTAAGAAAACTTGCTGGCTGTACCTAACTGAGCTAGCACATCACCCCACCATGTATCTAGCCCTAACAATCTCCGACAGCTCACATCGAGTTTAGCAAATAGATGGTTGCCAAAGAATTATTGCCAGTTATTGTCCAACATGGTTGGAGACCATATTTACTTTTCAAAGACAATTATGGATCTGGTGTTGTGTGGTGGCCCTCCATTTCATTTATCCCCTATGCCCCTAAGAACACTGTCACAAGTTCCCAGTTTAACGGAATTAGATCATTTGGGCAATTGCCAGCTCCACACGAGTTACTTTAACTGGTTTGCTGCCATGTTGCCCCTCCCTGATCATGACTTCCAGAGACTCCTGCAACACCTGCTCGATCCTGGCACCTTCCTCAGAAGTTCAGATGTAAAGGCACCTCAGCTGTTGATCTCAAAACAACGATAGTTGAGTATCACGCCAGGAGCATGTTATGCCTCACGCCATCATAACTTGAGTATGATGACATGAGGCATAACAAAAAAAAAATCAGAGTATCTTCCACCACATGATAGCCGTGGTCACATGCAAGACTTTTACATAGAGCTGAAGAACCATTATGTAAATAGAGCATTTGAATTAGGACTGATGAAATAGCCATAACTTCTGAGTAGATTTTCATTTCAAATGTGTTAACTGACCTTGCTTTTTGTGAGCATTTGCATGAAGTTTCCTTCATGGAAGTGTTTACAGAAAACAAATTTCAGGCCCACTACTCTATTTGGCTGATCACAAAACCAAAATGTATTCCACAGCGGATTATATTATTTTTGTAGGGA
>NW_009699739.1:1087-59499 GCF_000703405.1 Apaloderma vittatum
AAGGAAGCTTTAACAGTCTACCTTCCTTTTGGGGTGAATATCATAAAATACTACTATGCTAAAAAAACCACATATCAAATTATTCTGACAGGTCCAGGAGAATTTCAAGGCTCATGGAATACATAACTCATTCAATTTAAGCTGTCAGATTAAAAAAAAAAATAGCACCTATACTATGTAACTTAGATGACCAATCATGCAGCCTAAGTATCTTAGCATTTAAGAGAATGACAACAGCAAAGAACCAGTCAATGATTCACAGGCTAAAACTGTCTATCTAGACTTTAAGTAGCAGAGGAGGGGAAAGAAAATTGCAGGGAAGGCATTCTTCAGCCAGCCTTAACTATGATTTCTGTGGTTGTTCCTATATTAGAAACCACTGCTAGTGGTTCTTCAACTAATTTGCATGAAGTTAAAACACCTCCATCAGTAAAACACTCACTGACATCAGTCTATCATTCCAGTCACTGGGACACCGAAACTACCCATGCACAAAGATTTCCCCGTCCTTATCAACTCCACATTGTTCTTACGCTGGCCCCTGAACACAACACTTCTGAACTGGACTCCAAGCACATTAAACTAGAGGGATTCCAGCTCCAATCCAGTCTGTGAACTCCTGTGTTATTCTGTTAGACTCACTACATAGTGGTCCACTTAGCCTGGTTTTATCCTGAGTGAGGTGTTGAGGGTTAGGTCAGTCCAGAAGCTCAGTAAGATATATTCAGAAAAAAACAAACCCAACAGTAGTTTTTCACTTGTTCTGCCCGTCAAGCAGTGATGTATTTATCCAGGGTGGTCCTCTCTGCATCCTCACAAGTTTTGGAAATCCTGTATGGCCACATCAAAGCAGCAGCCTCAGCAGCTCCTACGACTGGTCCTACGCAGACACCGCCATCAAAGCAGTGTTTGACGCCCTAGCAGCCATCACCCACCCTCCAGAGCCATGCAAGCAGACCAGGTGAAGTATCTCCTTCCTGTGATCTTGTGAACTTATGTCCCTTTAAAGTCTCTAAAAAAAAATACAAAAAAAGCAACTCAAAGTTATTAACACAACCATAAATGTCCAAACTTAAATTCTCACTTCAAAAATTACCACGATGAGTTCCACTCATTAAATCCCATGGGGATGATCAATATTTCTTAGTAGACTTTAGCATGCTATTCTTCAATTACAGGGTCTACCATCCCTGATTTTGAGCCACTGATAGGAAAAGAAAAAACTAGGGTAGAAAAGATACATAATTTTTTATATAACGGCCATGTGCTGGGAGTTTCACCATCTTGAAAGCGAATGGGTGTGCAAACAGAAAGTAATAAATAGAGCTCTTCTGAAGGGCACTATATAAGAAAGCCCTTAATAAATGGTAGGCAAATATTTTGCTCTCAGTCATGTGCATGCTCCAAATTCCAAATCAATTTTAGTTTCTCCATGTTACAAATTATTCCTTTCTTGACCTGGCTTAACAACAACAATAAAACTACATGGATTTTTTTTTTCGCCCATATGAGATTTTCACAAGCTGTTTCTAGCATTGTACTTTTTTTCCCCTACATAACAGTCTAGAGTATTTGAAACCAAAAGTTTCCCTTCTATGTTTTAAGGGAAGAAAAAGTTAGCAAGATTTTAAATTTAGCAGAGCTATACTGCTCCTTTCAAGAGTGCAATGTTTTGGAAAATAGACTATTTAACAACTGATCTACATCCATTCTTCATTAAATTTTAAGCAAAGAATGATCAGTGAACATTTTAATGAAGAAAGAATATGGGTCATTTTTCAAACCTGGAGAACAAAAATAACTTCATCACCAAAGAAAAAAAGAAAAGGAATAATGAGTTTATCAACTAAATTTACCAGGTAGGTTTTTTTCTCCCAACAGCTTCAGTAGAGGAAAAATTATACATCAGAAAATATGAGTATTACACTGTCAACATTTAACTGGATACTCCTATAGTTTGTTAATTTCCCAGATCATCCTCAATGACCCCGTACTTCAGTTCACTGAACAACACCTTTGTGCTTAAGGTTCCATAAAACGTTTAGGCAATACACATTCCTACACTGCTCACATAAAAATTAATCAACATTCTTCACACTGAAGAAGTCAGCAAATATTTTCAAGTTGCAGAAAACTAAAGTGTTACATGAGCAGTGCTGATTTCTGGGTGGGAAACGGGGCTCCTCACAAGTAACCCTTAATACCTGTCGACAACGGGCTCAGAAGTATCGGTGTGTTCGGCCCAAACTTGCGGTAACGTATGCAGCCGTCACTGCATCGCACACCCAATGAATGGGTGCTGCGGTGTCTTTAGGATGGAGCTCCTGCTCCAGCTGCTCAGCACCGTCGCAGGGCAAGGGAGGGCATCCTGAGCTTTCTCTGGACTAGATGATCTCTGAGGTCCCTTCCAGCCTATGCCATTGTGTGATTCAGCTCACCTCCCCTGACTGCCAGAATGTCAGAGAAGATGGAAACGAGAATATGAGGAGGCTCTCCAGAGTTACAACTAATCATTCTGAGAAAAGGCTCCTAACTACTAAAAGGAAGGTGTTTACATCCTTTTTACCACTACTTGTGGCAGAACCGAGTTTGGCTCAGGCGCTTGTTTTGGTGACCGTTAAGCGAAATTGAACCTCACGTCAGAAATCTTTGATTGCTCTTTGTTGATCCTTCTACAAAAAGGGCATTGGAAAAATCAGCAGCAGTTATTTTAATCTCATCGCTATGAATGATTCCATTTAACTGATTCTCAACAAAACTAAAGATAGAAAATAATCCCAACCCCAACTCGCATTGTTAAGCGATCAGTCAGGAAATGGGCAGAGAGTGCAGACTGCTTCACTAAACCTGACCTTTCTTTGCCAAGAGGCACTGCACCATTAACCTCCCTACCACGGACTCCTCCCGAGAGCCCGCCAACAAGACAGGTCTGCACGAAATTACTGGCCGGTACCAAAATTTCAAGTGGTATGATTTTATCCAGACTGTTGTTTTTGTCAGTAGATCAAAAACTCAAGGCCATAGCCTACAGTAATACAGTTAACAGAAAAAAGAAGAGTGAGTTTCGCCATCTTGGAAGAACAATGTTTCTGTAGCTGTAATTAGACACCAAATTCACCCTACACAGACATCAACAACATTCACAGATAGCTGAAAGCATGGCACCCCTTAAAAATCGACAAATTTTGGCTTACAAAATACAAAGCCAAGGCCTCAAAATAGTTGTAACCTATCTGATTTACTCATTTACACTAGCAAAAGATGTGAAATCAATACATTTAGCAGCGATTTCAAACCTTACTGTGTTATCTGGAGCATCACAACTCCAGGTGCTACTATTACAGAAGAGATTCAGCCCTGAAGTCGTGAATGCATCAGACTTAATTATTTCAAAAGATAGTTAAAATACTCTTAATCTTTTAGTTGCAGAGGATAGACTAATACTAACTCTGAAGCCTGCTCCAAAAGCTAGAGGGAAATGAAAATAATTTATTTTAATCACAAAGTTTTAATTGTTACTGTTACTTATTGACCCTCTCCCTTTATTCCTCATGGCCTGGCTCCCAGGCACGCAGTCTTGGTGTACGGGACCTCAAGTGTGAGACATCCTTGCCAAGACAACCCAAGCAGTAGCTGAGGACAGATGATTGCAAGCTGTGGTAAATCCTAGAATCAAATCTGCTGGTCTGCATAACCAAGATAGCAAGGTTAAAGCCACATCACCGTCTCTGCTGCAAAGTGTAGACAACTTTTCTGTACCTGAGTACAACTAATCAGGCCTGGATTCTTATGAATTCGTATTTATGGTTGGATTCTCTATCGTCTAATAAAAGTCCAGAGAACCCCGAAGCACATTCACAACGCCTCTCCTTTGCGCAGATTCCATAAAGTCTAATGCATGAGCTCAGCTTGCGACCACTTTGTCAGCACAGCAGCTAGTAACAGCTCTCTCTTCTTCCAGCTTTTCTGGACACTTCATTCCTTCAGAACTGCCACTCCTCTGACAAATCCAGCTGACGTTTTCCAAGAGTTTGGGACTTCATGAGGACATCCAGAAAGATGGATAAACATGGCCAGAGACCATGACTGCATTAGGCACTTCCCTAGGAAATCAAGCTAAAAGATGTAACATGTTTGCACAACTATGTCCTGAATTTGTTTCTGTCAAGCGGGCACCTCTCAGTTTTAACATAAATGTCCAGCTTAATCAAATCTAATTTGACAAAATACAAATTATTTTGAAATGTGTCTAAGCACTGAAGTGCTTCTGAGCTCAGAGTTTTTAAGACAGACAAGAACACACTGTATTTTTTTTCCAATCTATTTCAATTACACTTCTATAATGGCAGAATAATGGCAAGATTAGTCTATTTTATCATGATTAAAACTTGATTAACATATTAAATAACCATTGTACACTAATTAAGTCTGTTAAATGCAATGTCCAATACATTGTTCTACTTCTGCAGACTTCTAATGAAAAAGCTACTATTGTCAGTATGGTGATTTCTTATATAGCGCTCTTAGGATTTAACTTGGAGTTTCAGTATGGACCGAATACCTAAAGGTATGATTTTGATAGGCTATTGGGGAAGATTTCATTTTGAAAGAAATTTGCAGATAAGTTACAGTATAAACAGAAAAAAATAGATGATTTAGGAGAGAAATTCCAAACATGCCCTATGCAACATGAACACAGTGAGGATACAAAATTTATTTATATCTTTATTGTTTAGTAAGAACAGTGTGAAGATGAATTTTAGACAACCTTCCAGTTCAATTATGTAAAGTGGCATTACAGTATTTTACAGGATGCAGAGAAGAAACACTATTAATAGCCATTTGTCACTCTTTCACAACTATGGACAACTCTAGGTAAAGCTTTTAACCAGTGGTTAAAAACTCTGTTGTGTCTACATCTTGCGGTTACTTTTTATCCCACTGGAAACAATTTAAACATCTAGTTTCCTCTGTCATGACCACTCACAGGATCTCAGATATCTGTAACCTGATTTTTCTGCATTGCAAATAGCCTTTTAAAATATAAAATGGCAACAGCAGCCACTGTAAGCCAACTCACGCCAGGTTTTCAGCCAACTCTCTAAAGAGAGATGGGGGGTTTTGTGCACAAAGACATATGAACACAACTGAAAGGATTAAAAAAATGGATTTTTAAAATCCGCCTATCCATTTCATACGACGTTTCAAACGTGCAATGGGTGATGACACAAAGTGCTCAAAACCATACTCATCTTGTGTAACTTGGGGCACTTAGTTGAGGCATCTCCACTTTCTCAAAAGTCACTGAAGGGACTTAATGTACCTCCACCTGCTAATTTAGAGACTACGTATAAAAAAAATAAAATGGCCAAAGAAACGAGTAATAGCTGCACATGTTGCATCCAAGAGAAGACACAATTGGACTTCAAAAAGAGGTATGAATGCACAGCTGGGGTTTGCCTGTTTCCTCCACACGCCAGTAACGTGTCTTCTCCTGCACCTCTTAGTTCAAAAAAACTGGACAAAACATTGCAAGAAGGCAAATAAACTTCAGCTTGCTGTTACATAGCACCTTTCCAGATCCTTGAGTTCATGCAAGAGAGACCTGATGAAGAATAAAGCAAACAGCGTGCCAGGAAGCTGCAAGCTCCTGGCCCTGAGACATGAAGGGCCACAAACTGAGGGTGATAACACAGGCAGGGCAGGGCTTCACCACACAGGTGACATATCCCATTGTCATCAAGCAAGGCAAGCAGGACAGACCCAGGGCTGGTGGTCAGGTTCAAAAAAGAGATCATCAGGCAAGTTAGAGGTGATGAAACAGGTCTGAGGTCAAGCCAGGAAGCCAGTCTATAGGTCAGAATCAGGTCCAGCGGCAATGTCCATGGCTAGACACAGCCCACTGGTTCCTGGGTAGGTACAGAGCGACAAGGCAAGCCCAAGATCAAACCAAGAAGTCTGTCCACGGGTCACTGTCCAGATCAATGAGGCCCTTGGCCAGATACAGCCATAACTGCAGCTGATCTGGGAACAGGAACAACACCACAACCCACACAGAAACCAAAGATCCAGGCCTAAGCTTAAATTGACCTCCAGAGACCATGGGTAGAAGGTATGGCTTGAAACACCAGACAAGGTTGGTCAGGGCCATTAAGACCTACTAGTCCACTACGAGCCTTGAGACAGTACCAATAGGCCCTAGGACATTTTTTTTGCAAAAGGACAGGATGTCATGCTTTTGAAGAACGCTTAAGAGAATGAAGAGCACTCCAAGGCTTAAAACACATGCACACAGAACATCACATCTCAAGCATTCTCCTTACTCATTTGGCCTTACCATGATGACAGTATTTCACATGATGGTGGAACAACATGCCTATCTCTCCCCAGTTACCATGCAACACGCATCAGTGATGAGACCTCTGCCAGTCACCTTCACTGGCTGCTCAGAGTCCCACGGGTAAGAGACAGAGGTGCCACAGAGCAGCTATACCACCCATGCAAAGACTTGCTTTCAAGAACACTTCTGCATCCCAAGATTCCCAACCACAGCACCAGCACAGCTCCTGCTCTGTCACGACAACTGGGCAGATGCAAGGGCAGGGTGTCCCTCTTGTCACACTGCCATGCAGGCCTGTGCTGACGGTGTGATGAGATGCCCGCATCCCTTTCCTCCCTTCATGTGACACAAGCTAGGCCACTGCATGTGTTGGGACTCCTGGATGCTGAGAGGTCTGTCTGGGTGGGATGCAATTATGCTGAATATTTTCATACGGCTTTACAGAAATGTAAACGTCAGCAACAAGTATCTTTGTCAGCTTTCCAAAGAATGAACAATATACTCATACATGGACAAAAGGGATTGTTTCTGGACATGATCTCTGCCTTCAGGCTTTAGGACAATGCCTTTTTAGTGGTCTCCATACAAACTTTGGTTGAAATTATGTTACTAATTGGCAGAATTTTTTAATTAGAGCACCAAATGGCAACCTTACCGCACAGGATATACGTCATTGGCTTTTACTTTGAATTTCTTTATAGAGTAAAAAAATCAGCAAGAAGAGGAACTGGTTACTACAAAAGCATGATAACAATCCCTAGCTATAAACATACAGTAATTAATCCATTAACGTAGCTCATGTACATCAAGGAAGAGATACAGTATACACAATGAGGTCAGCATAATCCTTTTTCATAGCTTTATGAATGATCTAATGTTGTAACTTCCTCAAGTTACTCCAGACTTACAGCAATATCTAAGAGAGTAGAATCAGAGCCTAAATGAAAGAGCTAGTCCACATTAACGAAAAAAAGGCAATGGTTTCTAGTGAACTTAAAGAGACTTTGATATTTATTGTGAAATAAAAACGCATCGTGGCTTTCCACAGTCAGAGCTTGAATCAGAAAAGCAAATCTATTCAGCAAAGGGCCCTTGAAGAGTAATTACGTATTTATGACTGTCTAACTTCAGCACATGTTCACAACTAACCATTAGCTTCAATGTATTTGGGAATAAGAAACAAATTCTGCTCTATTTAGGAAAAAGCTAAAATAGCCACACTTTTCAGCTTTTAATACTTTTTGTAACGAAAAGCTTTATCATAAAGACCATTTTCAGGAATAGTTAACTTTACTACTACTAGGGAAGCACTTTCAGACCCTCTGATGAACTATTTCACGTGTTACTATTCCTTTCCATCCTTCTGCGTTTCCAGTACACAATTTCTGGTTATGGCTTCATCAGAATGTTTGCACACATACATATACATGCACATTATACAAATAAATTTATTGTCTGAAGCTGTAGAAGGTAAACTTCAAGAAAATTCAGTTCAGCTCAGAAGTCTGAATGCATATCCTCAGTGTTTGAGCATCAAAACTAGAATAGACATCTAAAACATCATTCTTTCTTCAAGGCTTCAGAATTTCCTCTATGTAAACGAGTACTAAATAGTCTTTAAACAGTCTCTTTTTTTCTTTTTTTTTTACTTTTTTTTTATTGCTTCAACTTACAATCTAGAGAATAAAAAAAAAGATATATCTAACTGACTATAGAGAGAAGCAGAGGTTGTTCGTGAGAATTTTAAGTTAACAACCCCCCCGAGTTTAGTAACAGCTTATTTTTCATGTAAAATTGTGTGTTCACCCAACTAGCTCCTCTACCCATAGGCTTAAATTGTAAGTCCATAGAAATAAGTTATTTGATTCCTTGGAAACAATTAAACTGAATCAATTTCTAGTTATATTTGGCCATGTTCCTTAAATTAGAAGAAACAAAAAATTTTATTATTCCATAGCTGAGTTTTCAGTTGAAGGAAGGATCATGCATTTATGATTTTGAAATTGCTTATACTTTATATTCTTATCTGAAGATTTCCCCTTATGTTGTGTATGTAGTTGTCCAGCATTGATTTCAGAATAAGCTTCTAAGTCAAGGTGTGATCAGTTATATAGACAGGCTCACTGCACTTGCTTATATCTGAAATATCCCTGGAGGCTTTTACCATTTCTCATTGTCATAGATGTTAATCTTTATGGAGCTGAAATCCAAAAATTACTGAACGTAGACTATCTCGCTTACTTCAAGCACAGTATGAAACAATCGCAACAAGAATCCTATAATCTAAAATACAAGATGCATATAGAGACTAGTTTATAGCCTACTGAGGTCAAGGCATATTGTAAAGTTATACTACTCCAAGATCACGAGTTCATTCAATTCCTTCTTGGAAAGAAAGACAAAAATCTATTCCACAACAACAAAAGAAAGAAGTTTTAAATCACAAACATACTTCATTTCAATGTGTTCTATTGATATTTCTTTAAATTATTTTAGAAATCATAATAGTGCAAAATCAAGAAAAGAAAACTATATATAATGATGCCAAATCAGTCTTAACCTCACTGAATGCAATTCAAAGGGAAATCTTGATGCTTCAGATAAATACCAGAAGGAGGAACTGGGACCTGCTTAGGCTGGAATAACAAATGCTGATAGGTATTTTAACATGTACCTTGTAAACCCCTACCTCTGAACGACCCATGAAAATAATCCCTATAATCCAAACCAACTCAAAGCTCTGTGACTCAAAGCATTTCTACAGCAAGGAAGTTAAATTATTAACCTAAACTGAGTTGCAAAGCACCTTTGCAGATTGACCCTATTCGCACTGCTTTTGGACTGGAATTCTATCGTACTTGCTCACAGCACCACGGACTGCAAATAAAAAGGTTTTAAAAAACCCTGACGTTAACTACAAGAAAATTAAAACTTGTTGAACTCTCCAGAGGGAGACAGGGAGAGAGTGAGAGAGGGAGACACAGAGAGTTTTTCATCTTCCATAAACGGTGGTGGATTCACGTTTAAAGTCAGGCAACCACAGGACTGGGATTCAGCAGATTCGGGTTTCATTGCTACCTGTGCAATAGACGTGAAAGGCGATTTTAGACGAGCCACCAAATTCTTAGTTCAGTTAGATACTAACATAACATATCACAAGAGATTAATTAGATGCTTATGTTAGGCAGGTGCTTAAAGGACTTTGCTCAGTCAGGGTAAACCTCGCTCTATCTCCAATCCCACATCGTTAAATGGGAATAACAGCATCCTATATATGCCTTTTCCTCCCTGGATTGCCCATATTTCAGAGCAAGGGCCCTTCTTTATTCCCTTGTGCCCCACTTTCTTTGTACATTACCTTGCACAAAAAGGCTAGATTATTATAAGGCCTGGAGACCCTTAAATAAAGGGATATAACAGTAAGTACTGAGTACACACTCTATACCAGAGCCATTTCTTACTGTTAGCAACAACCTTTGGTAAAAGACAAGATGTCAGTGTACTCTCAGGGAATTTGGACCATTTTCTAATTAATTTCTGAACATTTGTAGCACAAACCAAAAAAGCAAATTATGCTTAGAGTATTTGGAACACTTCCAACCTCATTTGCTTCTCTCCACTCCCTCTTCTTATAGTATAAGTAGATACAGTTAAAATCCCACAACAAAAATATTTCTTTAAAGAACACTTACTGCACTAATTGCCATTTTGATAAACCTTATTCTTTCATGCCTAGCGATTGTCCTCAGTTCATCTCACTTCAGGTCAAGAAGCGGCCTGATCAGGGCAAGCAGCAGATCCTATGTATAGTTGACTGTAGGACACTTTAGTGCTGAAGCCTCTCAAGAGCACTTATGAGATAGGAAGAGAGGAACACCTGAAGAAGAATATACTTTTTTACTTTAGTATTTACAGCATTACCCTTAAAATGAGCACTTCACCACATCCATGGTACCTACAAAATTTTACACTGAAAGCAAACCCATCAAATAAATAATGCAGGACTATTTCAGAATAACCACTCACACCGAGTCACAATCCTGCTTAGGCTCCTCAAGTTTAATTCGGGGCTTAGGTCAAAGGTCTGGGTAGGAGTCTCATTGAAATTTCGTATTGCACAGTTCACAATAGCGAGGCAGCGAGTAATGCCAGTGCTGGCTTGGCGTGAGTCTCAAATGTGACAGTTTTCTCAAGCGACCCATATTACTTGCAGATTTGAGAGGTAAGGGGCAGTGCCAGGCCCCTTCTGAAAAATGACCTCATGTAATCTTCAGGTAATATCATTCAGAAAAAACACCACCCAGACAAAGCAGAGCCTGAGGTTGGCACATCAACCAACCAGATCCACCTACCACAACACCACTAATCTGAACTCCACTTCTACATTAAATATTATCTTTCCTACAGTCTAGTGCTGTCTTCACAATACAACTCCTACACAGCAAGCAACCTCTTTCACTAGCTCAGTTACCGGTCTCAGAGTATAGAGTCGGTAAAAGTCATTAGGGTAATGTAATTTCTAGTACTTGCATTTTCGCTATAGCAAAATCTCACAGGGATCAGACCCACTTATGGTCTTAACTAAAACTAGCCATCTGACTTAATTAACATCTCGAATTCATCAAACCTTGCAGGGCTCATACTGGGCTCTGGGGCAGCTCGGCGGTGCTCACGTTGGGCTCCTGCTGGGTCTACGTATCCGGTAGCAGCGTTATTCCACCAGATGACACGCTTGATGCAAAAGTAAAGGAAGAATAAGACTAAAAAAAACCCCTCAGTTTCATAATATCTCTGCATTACACAACTAACCACACAGCTCAGGATACGCAAGGAGGACAGGAGGCAGAAATCCTGGGAACAGTGGGAGCCAACAGAAACGTACGTTGCCCTTGTGAGTTTGCCCTGTGAATTCTAACTCAACAATAGTTGTGTCTTTGTTAAATAACTTCCTGTGTAATATAATTTCTGAACATGTTTTTCTTTCTCTTTAGATATACACACTAATATTAATAATAATATTAATAGCAGCACAAAGCTTTTTTTCACTGAAGATAGCACAGACCACGGAAAAGTTCCCCATAATTAGGAGTGGTGTCAATATGGAAACAGAACGACATAGATTTGGGCTGTCTGAAGTATTCAGATTTTTCAGGACCTAAGTTCTGTGCTGAGAAATGGAGCACAGAACGCTCCAGTAGACAGATGGCTGCTGCTAATGGTGTCGGCTGCTTCAGCTGGGTCTGGGGCAGACCTTTGCAACTATATTCTCTTTTTTTGAAGAAGAAAATGATCTTTCCATAGCATATATTTTTCACATAAGCTTGCTTTGCATTTCTTCCTTCTTTGTACCTGAGTGGCATCCAAGAAGTACTCAAGCAGCTACCAACTCAAGTAGAGTATCCTTCTGATGAAGTTAACGTGTGATGGCTTGATTAGACTTTATGAAGCATTTTATTTTTCTGCACTATGAAAAAATGCACTTGAATGTATAAACTGTTCATTAAACACTAGCATGAGATTAAAGACATCCAAGATGTTTAAACATAGTGATATTGAAAAAAAGGAAAGCATCAGCTGTATATATTTTTTCAACATGGGAAGTGTAATATAAAGGCAAATCTCAAAGATTTCACATCAGTTTCCCCACAATTTGAATTACCTTCCTAAAGCTTCAAGAATTATCTTGCACTTGGAGGTTCTCCATTCTTCAGGGAGTTCATTTACAATTTCTTTATATTTTTTTTCTGTTTTATCAAGAGAAGGACCATAAGTCCTACATTTTGTCATATTTGAAGACTCTAGTATTGTCAAGACACAAAGCCTGTACATTCTTTTTATTGTATACCAGTTGCTGCGGGCACTGGGAAAGGCAGATGCAAGTGCATGAGAAAGGCAGAAATACTGGATTCCGGCACAGGTCTTTCCTCAGAGAATATTAATTTCCTACAGGACAAGCAATGTATTTGGTGGCAGTGGAAATCTGACAACTCTATCTATCAGTCCAACCAAGTTTATCATAAGGTTTAAGCATTTCTTAACTGTCAAACTAAAACATGACCCTAGAAATAATAAACTACATTCTGAAATATCTGCCAGAAAGCGCACAGGGAAAAAAAAAAGGATAGAAAAGATGACTTCCAAACCATAAATAATATTTTTGCAGTCATGCTTGCATCCTTATTCCTGAAACCAATTTAGAAAACAATTGGACAGGGCACCCTGGGAATAAAGAATCATTTGCCATTAGACTTTAATGTGTGATTACTTAGTAATGTAATTGAAAGCATGACTGCAGCATGGTGCCAGCTTTCTATTGCCAGGAGATTACATCATAAATGATACTGAGTATTTCAAGTAATTTTTTTTATTCCATATCTGTTGTGACAAGAAGTTTCGCTTAATATTTGAGTTAGTTTTTCTTTCTCAAATACTGCAGGATCAAGGGTTTGTGGGAAGGAAGGGTGGGGGAGATAGTGCTCAGTATGTCATATTTTCATGTTAGTCATGATTGCTTTGGCAGATTTGTGGTGGAGGCCGGTGATGTCTGAATGTGGGCATATATAACTGCCACAGTGATGCACTCAGGGCTCTCTTTGTCCCTCTGATACTGTGAATCAGAATAAAATCTGAGCTAAATGTGCAGCCTATGTTTGTTGGAGCAACTCCCTAGAGGTGTGTTGAGCTATACCGATTTTAATCTCCTCAAGACCCGACTCAAACCACAGGTATTCCATGAAGCCTCATGGTATTTAAAGGCCAGATCCTTAACAGTGGTAGCCAGACAAGGCTGGATTGGCTTTCGAAGGAGTCGTGCCTATTTACACCTGCTGAGAATCTAGACCACCACACAAAGAAGGCTGCACTGAGAGAGCAGAGCTGCAGAAACTCAGGGCTCCCCTTCCCACAGCAGAGTGCTTCCCTCACTTGTCTTCACAGTCTTTCCTTCCAAGCACCCTGGGACTTCCCCAGGTGACACACCAAAAACTCAGAATGCTTTACCGGTAAGGGGAGCTTGTCCCTCTAGATCACCTCATGTGGCTAAGACACACTGTCTATGCAACTCCTTCCTTCTCCCAGTCCATCCAGTTTGCACAAATACTGTCCATGGAAAGCAATGAAGGGTTCAAGGTTTTTGGCCCACTGGGTTTTTTGCCCATGTATACCAGGAGACAAATCACACTCAGCTGATCCTTTTTCAAAGAGCCTGTGTTATCGCCATCCCCTGGAGCCACGCTCCCAAGAGTCTTGCTGAGCCCAGCAGTTCCCTTATGCGCCCACTACTATGCACAAGCACTACCAGGCAAATTCAGTAGAACTATGCCGCTGCAGAGCTATCATCAAATGATACGTCATACATATTTGATTATTTGATGCCTTCAGATCCCCTAATATATGCATTTCAAATTTTAAGGCCTGAGGTTCCTGGGATTTAAAACCTATCCTGACCAGAGAATTCCAGTGGAAACTGAGGAACTGAAATTCACAGTGATTTCCTCTCCCTTGCAGCCCATTCTCACACGTTTTTCATCAACAAGCCCAAGTAAAGATTCTAGCATTTGGCTCACAAACTTTGTTTTGTCTTTATCCTATTTTACTGAATGTCAGATGACCACAGAGGCAATACAGAACTCCAGGAACAGCGGATGTTTCAAATGGGATTTATTGTTCATGAGCAACTGTCTCTCTCTTCTGTCACACCATTAGTATCAAAGCCAGGAAGGAAAGAATAAAATAATAACTGCAAGGTGGCAAGGAGTCTTCCCTTCAGAGGCTGATTTGGGGTTAACCTTCCCTCCTGTAGAAAATGTGACTGCATCCTGCGAGGCCCCCTTTCAACTACAACGTGCAATTCATTTCTTCAGGAGAAACTTTTTATTACAAGACTTCTCATAAAACTTATTTGCTTCCCAGTTCCTTTTACATAGTTTCTTAAACTGTTTTCACAGTATTGAGTGATCTGAACAAACCAGATTACTTCCTTCTAATTTGTCCTGGTGACCTACTGTATACGTTAATAGAGGGATATTTTTTCTGCCTGTAGCTCTGTTTTCACTGTAGAAAGCTATGCCAGTTGCATTAAAATACTTTTAACCTATTCAGTTCATGATAGTGGAAGTACCAGAGCCTTCTGGGCTTTGTAATACAATAGCACCCCTTTATCACGTTGAATGGTTTATTGGAACCAGCTTGTACAGATGATTTAGTTTACCATAGTGAGGCCACTACTGCAGGGCTCCAATCTCTGTTCAGGGACTCTTCTCTAATTTTCAATGTTCCCAGTTTGGCCTGGGAGTGGGTTTGTTTATTGAGGTATTTACTAGTTGTGTGTTTGGGGTTTTTTTTTGTTTGGAGTGGGGGGGTTTGTGTGTTTTCAGGGTTTTTTTTTTGCTTTCTTCCTTTTCTACCGCATTATTTTTTCATATAACCTCAGTTATTATTTGCATTCTTTGCCCTTTTGATATATTCTTAAGATGAGAGCTGGTCCACATAACATGCATTTTGTGAACAGGCGATACTCATTTTCACCACAACGAAGAATCGGTTTTGTCCAACACAACTCAGAAACATTCATCGACTCTGCTGCATGCAGAAATACTAATGTGTGGAATATTACTAGGACAACTATCCTCATCATTCTATAGAAAAGGACAGGCACATCAGAGCTCTGAGAAAGCACACAGACTGTGTCAGCTCATGAGCATGGTGACTTTATGTAGTAGATAGCAGGAGGTAAGTGCAGATAGCATGGCTCTGGGAATTTTAAGTTACCATAAGTAGATGAAGTACAACTTCCCATCCATCCCACACAGGCAAGCAGTTTTGGTAGGCTCAAGGAAATAGAAGGCCAAACAATGCAAACAGCCTTATCATCAAGAAGTGCAAAAGTGTCCAGAAGCATCTGGAACAAGCAGACGGTGAGTGCCACCAGCGGTGACAGGAACTCAGAAAATGAGAGCAGTTTATGCAAACTACTCAGCGGTGAGGTTTTCTCTACCCACTCCCCTTACGAGGGACATGGTTTAGAAGTAAGCCTGGTAGAGTTAGATAACGGTTGGACTTGATGGTCTTTAAGGTCTTTTCCAACCAAAACAATTCTATGATTCTGTGGACACCTCGGAGTACCGCTGTAACCCAGAGTTCCCCAGTACTCCCCAGAATGCCTCTGGGGAGGCAACCCTATAGTCCTGTACCAGGACCATCCTGCCAGCCTCTGGGGAGGGAGGAGAGCCCTGCAGGGGTCTACAGGTAGCATGGGTGAAACCACTGCACTCAACTGCCCAACCTCGCCCCCAGGCCATGGTCTCTCTCCCTCAGGACAGGGAGGTCCTGTAAACAGCCCCTATGGTGACACATCCAGCTTCTCTCCTGGATTATGGCATCTCTCCCCCCAAAAACCAGGAAGTTCTGCACATTCTAAAATCCCATGTATCCACGATCAAAGTGTCTTGGTATCCAAATCCACTTAGCTTCTACACTGTCATTTGGTCTTAAACCATGACACTTCGGCAAAGAGAGCACTCGTTCCAGGGCATTTAATGGAATCTCTGCACATGATAATCTGCTGCTGATCTCATAATATGATTCTGTGTCTGAGTAAATTAGCAATCACATAGATGAAAAGGCTATTAGCTTACAGAAGAGTATTAAACAAAAAATCCTAAACTTTCTATTTTTTTATTACACTTACATAAAACCCCATTTTAATGGCATTACAAATCAAGATTTATCCTGAATATATGAAAGAACATTCAAGTAGTTTCTGTGTTACTTTGACAATTTTTCTCAAGTGGAAGACTTTGAGAAACGTTAGTGTAAGATGCGCACTGGTACCAAAGAGATACTGGCTCCACATCCCCTCTCACCCCAACAAAGTGCAGTCACCTCCTTTACCTTAAGCTGTCCAGCAGATGGGATGTGGATCACAATTTCATTTGCCTTCGAAGATTTCCTGAAAGCACTTGCCTAGTGCACTCCTGCATCTCTTGGATAATTTTAATGAGGGGCAGGCACAAAACAAGTAATTTTGGATCCTTTATCTAAAGACATACCCTGAAATCAGGAGAAAAAAAAGACAAATTTGAGTCCGCTATTCCTTCCTCTCCAGAAGAAAATCTGTCAGTAGGAAAGTCTCAGGCCAAACCTGAAAGCTTAGGCACCCCTGTAGCAACAGTTACAACAGTTACAAAGAGCAACAAGGGAAATTCTCATGAGCCATAAGAAAAAAATTCCATAAGAAGAAGAAAAAATTTTCCATAAGAAAAAAATTCCTCACAATAAGCATGGCTAAGCTCCGGAACAGTTGCCCAGAGAGACAGACAACTTTCCATCTTTGAGAACTTTCAGATCCTTGTGTAAGTGCCTGAACATCCTTAACTTTGAACAACAACCTTTGAACAACAAGCAGGAAGCAAGACTAGATGACTTCCAGAGATTCCTTCCAGTCTAAATTTTTCTGTGACTCTTCTATGTCTACACACTCTCAGAGGAAGAGTGATAGGAGGGGTGCAGAGTTAGAGGTTCTACAGTCACTGGTACAAAGGTCACTGGGTACCGTCACTGAGGAAATTGAAGAAAATCTGTCCAAAAGACCAAATGATAGACCTTGAAAAATCTAAGTTATTTCTGCTGTCTGGTGTACAGAAATTATGTCTCCATGCAGAACTAGAAGAAATCTACATTTGCCTTCAACAGGATATTGCTCTGTAAATACCTTAGAAAACACAATCAAAGCAGCTAAAGAGGTGGACATTTAGCAAATCTAGAAGATGAAAAAAAGATTCTATGTGATGTGCTTATTCAATCGTTTCAACAACTGCCCTTTCTTATGGAAATATCACCCTCACATTATTGTCAAGGTCAACAAAGCTTGCAGTGTCTACTATACAAGTACCAGAGCAGAGCTAATACCTTTTGAACTCATGCCATTTTCTTCCACTACTTGACTTCTCTGGATCAGAGGATGCGAATTGGCCTGGACTCCATCACATCTGGGTAGTTTGTCTAATATGGACAAATTTCTTCTGGTGACATGCTCATAATTGAGACCACCAAACGTATTATTCTATTGAACTCCTGTCACATGTGAATCCAGGTTCACAGAATTACAAGGCAAAGACATAATTCCAGTTGACCACAGAGCCTCCAGTATGTAAATTAGATTTGGCTAGTTCTGAGCAACAGAGCTATCAAGTGAACTGGTGAAACATACTTTAAGAAATCAGATACAACAGCCTGAAGTAAACTACAGTTAGTTTGTCAAACATCATCAATACAGTTATGTCAACTTAAAAAAAAATTATCCCTGCCAGTTAGTCCAATTTGGGGAATTACTTAGGAATGCTTGCTCATGGCTTAGAAAGTTTTGCCATAGTTACAACACATGGAATGCATTAACTGAATACTCCAGAATTGTGGGATTCATTTTTTTGTTACAAGTCATGATAGAGTTTTTTTTATTTGCTGTCTTACAGCTTTTTGTCTTTTACCACCCCATCATGGTACACTAAATGCAGGCTGGGTCCTGGAGAATTCTGATCACTCTTAACTAAGAACCCATCAAACACTGCAACCTTCCCTAGTTTAACATCTATAAACCCATTAAAACCACAGCTATACTTTGTGCTGATTTCTTTTTCTCACAACTGAAGTGAATCAGTACTTAGGCATCTTCGGAACACCTTCCTGCTGCAAAATCACCAATTAAGTACTTGCTGAGGCAAGTAATCTCCTGCAGTACTTGCAGGGATGTCGCAGGCAGTGTGGCTTATCTCTATCCACCCAGCTCCGCTGAACTCCACCGAAATCACTCTCACTGAAGACTCCTACAATTTTAAGATCCAGTCAAGATCCCTGGAATATTTTGGCTTATCAGAAGAGCCTCCTGGCATATTTAAGAACAGCAACATTAGCTTCATCACCATCACTGAACTTGATAGTGGGAAATTACATCTAAAAGCTGGAACTGTATCAAAAAGAAATTCCTGTACAGCATCACTTTATGCTCTTAAAGCACTGCTAGCTTTTGCCCCAGAGACAGGATATACTTCAATGATCTGTGAAGTAATCTCTCTGTATACTTTGTGGTTAAGTTTACAATTCTCTTTTGTCATTCTTCAAGAGAAAATGGTACTAGCCAAAGGAAAGACTTTATATCAGGAGAGGGTGGGTTCTTTTTCTTTTTTCACTTTTGTCTCCATCAGAATCAAGTCTTCCTACTCTTAAAAGCCTTCCATCGAGTTAGCTGTTTCAGATAAAAATACTCCTTGTTCTGGTATCCATCAGCACAGTTCTGTCAGCAGCACACAGTCTCAGGTTTTACCCCAGACTCAGGTTTTACCCCAGACTCATAGAAACTGTAGAAAACAACTTCTATGTATTTTTAAGGGTATCTTTGTTTTGTTTAAGTTTTTAGTTTTGTTATACATGCTGTAATAAAGTTCCCTAATGAGCTCTCTGGAGGTATATATCCTCTTGAGGAACATAAACTGAACAAACTTCACCAAATAATATTCCTTTGGTATGCTAGAAGACAAGGAAAATGTGATTCCTCCATTCACTGCTCCAATTCAGTACTGTAAGAGCTGGCTGATATTCACAAGTTTACTCTGGTTAAATTTTGGCTGTAGTTGCTCCCGTTATCTCCTCAACATAAAAATCCAAAGCATGAATTTAAAACAAAGTAAATCCACAGGTCTCAAACCATATTGGTATACACACTTTGAGCATAACAAATACCACCTTTTATGGTTCGGTTTATATTGCTTAGGAAAAAGTCTAAGGTTGGCCAAAATCCTACCACCTACATCTTTTTCCACTGGAATATCATCCATACAAGGCACTGGATAAATACAGAGACCATCATTTCTACAACTGGCAAAATATTTATATAGAGCCACCAACAACATATATTGCTGAACGTATGCTTAATGCTCCTGAATCTTACTGTAAAGCAACAAATAATACAGATATGTTAAGTTCCTTCATCGCATCAGTGTCACGTGTTTGGTTAATCCATATAAAAGTAGCTTCTAAAATACCTTGGTGAGTGTCAGACCCACACATAGACCCAGGCAAGCACCCCTAGCTGAGACACTTGTTTAGTCCCTCACAGTAACTTCTGGCAAATAAACGTCTTCAGAGTACAGCTGCCTGTGGAACTATATCAAGCCACACAATGTGGACAATTTTTCTCAGGGAACTTGGTAGCCCTCAAAAATCAGGATCAAGACCTCACATTTGATCTGGAACGTCCACAAAACCAGTATTCAGAGGGGTTATTTCTCGAGAACAAACTCCTGTTGAGGAGGACAATAATACTTGTCGGTCAAGAGTATCCTTCCACAGTTATACTGATGGCAATGAGCACCCTGAAGTGATCAAATCACAAATTATCCCTGGAAGTACATCCCACAACACTGTGAGCAGCTGTAACGCAGCAGAGGTGATATAATACATTATCTATCTATGCAACACTTGTGAAAGTCATTCCCTCCTGTGGTCACGGCTGCAATAAAAGAGCTAACGCTAGCCTAAAAATATCACAAAGGCACCAGCAGACACAAACGCAAAAGCACTTCACAAAACATTCAATACTTCTACACATCAAGAAGCCAGACTCTTTTGCAGAGGGTCTTTCTTGAAAAATACTTGGTGGTCATGACAGTAATAAACGCCCTTTTCTGTATCAGAAAATGCCATTTTAACCACAGCCACTGAATACGAAGAGCTACATTTTAAAAAAAATAGCTGCCTTTTCATATTTTCTTTTCTTATTGTACACATACAACGTACATATCAACATTGTTACATCTCAGTTTCAGAAGCAAATACAATTAGTAATTCCCCTGGAAAGCTGCCTTTAGTTGTATCCTCACAATTTATGTCTTTGATATAGATTTTAGTGACAAGAACAGTGGTATTGATGTTACAATCTACAGCAGGGAATGAATAAACATGAAAGACCGAAAGGTTATAGTTTAAATTATGAGAAACTGTTGAAGACTCTTGTATGCCATAGTCAGAAAGTCAGCATCAAAATTGAGCTACGCTTCTCATTTCAGATATTTCCGTGCAATTAATGGATCATGGTTCTAAATGGAAGTATAGAATCAGTCAATAACAGACAAGTCTCTGAGGGGTTTTGGAAAGGTACTGAGCTGCTAGTAGGGCAGGTTCAAATATGTCCTTTTAAAAAACTTAACAAAATCACATCAACCTGATTTCTCTTGCTCAAAAGCTACACCACGTAGACAGCACAGTTTAGTCAGACTATTAATCCAAAGCTGTTAAGGTGGACACTGTTAGTAGAGCAGGTGAAAAAATGATTTAGGAGAGACTAGAATTTTAACTAGAATTTGGTCATAAGTTTTACAGTACAAACTTTTTTACTTCTAGTTTCTCTGCAGAAAGGCAAATTGTTAAAACAACAGCTTGTTTGAAAGGAAGGGAAGGTTTTGAGGATATTTCCTTTACAGACCTTTTTATTTTGTTTTTAAACAGAGAGTTCTGTGAATTTGCATTCACAGTGAGGGACTGAAAAGCGTGGAGTGACTTGAGTGACTTGGAAACTTGGGAAAAGGGCACTACACTTCAGGAGTGGAAATAAAGGAAAGCACCTCCTGTCCATCCTGGTCCAGGACTATTGTGCATCCTCTTCCTACCTCCCAAACTGTCAAAAGCACAGGAACGGCAACAACAGACTTGACACCAGCTTCAGGGTACCAACCCACTGGCAGAAGAGAAAACTGGGTAAGCAAGAAAATAAATCTTGTAAGAAAAGAGTACCAACTGCCTCAAGGGGGAAAGAAAGGAAAATGAGGCTATTGGCTGTTGTTGTTACGATCTGTTCCTAAAGATACTTCAGAAATGTGCTTAAGGGTGTAGCACCTTATTAGGCAAGGAAATGAATGCCATAATCCTCTGAACACAACTTCTCGGGGACAAACATTTAAAATCAAAACACATTTCCCCCTATACCTGCTTCTTACCTGGCCTAACATATCAATACCTAAAGAGAAACTAAAGATCTATGCCTTTGGTTACTGTCGCTAATGAAAGCACAAAGTAGAATATTTCTATCTTTATCCAGGAGTCAGGAGTTCAGCATAAACAGGAATTATTTAAAGATTGCGGGGTTTGTCCCGCTACGTTACCTATAATTACTCTTAAAATACCTAAATAACAGTATCCCAAAGTAAGTGAGATGGCAGCCTTCAGCTTGTTTCAACAGCCTGTTCGACCCATTGCAGGCACCGAAAATCTCTACTGACTTCAATGGACTTTGGATCAAACCCTAAGTCTTTAAACTATTTTGGATTAAAGTGGATTTTGGCAGTTGGCCAAAGAGAAAAAGATTTAAGGACAGTAGAGGGGTTCCTGGCAACTGTGCGATGACAGGGTTGTGTTTAAAATTTCTCCATTTTCCTACAGCAAGAGTCTTTCTTTACAGTATAATCTTATCAAGCCTGGCATTCAATCCAATAAAAAGGAAGATGTAATTCATTATATGAATCTATTTGTTTTAGCATAACTATTGTGTCTAAGTGTTTTAGAATTTATCTTAAGGGGAGAGAAAAGCTTTATGGCTAGCTAAATACACTCTTAATGCAGGTTAAAGTATCTTGTCTTTAATGTTTTTAAGGTTTAATGTATGGTATTATAACTTTGTGGAAGAGAAATTAAATGTAATGTAGTGGAATCTAATGGCACATGATGTATCTAATCAAAGCTTAGGAGAGAGAATAATGCTTCAAGGGTAAGAGCTGCCACTCAAATTACAGCATTTTGTATTCCTTTTAAAAGAATAGATGTTAAGAAGATAATCGCCACTTCATGTCTGATTTCTTATTATTGTATTAACACTCACACACATATGCAGGTCATAGCTTCAGGGTTTGGGTTCTCCCTTTTCCTTTCCCCCCCTCTAATATTACCAGTTCTGGAGAGGAAGGTTAAAAAAAAATCACCCAGTGATATTTGTAAGGCTTGAAATTGAAAGCATTATGCCATTTATTTTTATCATTCAATCTACATAACTGTTTTAAATAGTGCAGCTTCTAGATGCTCTGCATTGCTTACCTCTCCTTGAAAACATGGAGCTCCCAGTAAATGCTAACATTTTCAGTGATTTCACTGGCACGAGTCGTAGAAGCATTGGACCGGATGGCATTTTCTAGGCCATCAAGGCCAAGCCCAGCTACTAAGCCAGACAACTGAAGCCCAGGCATGGGCATTACATTAATGCTATCATCAATTTTTAACATTCAATCATTAAAGGAGTTAAAGGGGTTTGATTTGGGTTGGTTTTGTTGTTTTATTTCCATTCCCACTCTTCCCATCAAGAATGTAATTTCTCAAACAGAATAGGAACTTCCTTCTAATTTCCATCCTATTTTGTGGCTGGTTTATACCCATTCATTCTTATAACAGTGTTGCTCTTTTTTTATTTCCTGACACAAAGACAGCAATGACATCTTCCCTCAGAGCTTCAAAGCATTAAAGGGTGATTGTGCCTTAAAGTCTAGAGCTGCGAAGAAGACACTGCCACTACTGAGCTGTGCATCTTTCCTTGGGATGGTGTGATGCCAGTCTCATTTAACCAACTTGGTTATACACGAAATACAAACTAGCTGTTGTCTAAAGATGTTACATTTTATACTGACTGTATTCCTTTATAATTTAATAGCTTCACTTCATCTAAGCTTCTTTTTATCTGGGAGCCAGGGTTTTTCAGGGGCAACAACAGACGAACTTCTATTAAGGGAATATTAGCCTTCAGATATTTTTTATAATTTTTAGTTTGTTTCTGAGTAGTTATTTTTATTCACACCTGCATCTACTACAAATTTAATTACTTCCAGTAAGATCATAAGATCATAGAACAATTCAAGATGCAACTAAAATATGCCATGAACAACTATGAAAAGAAGAGAACAATGGAGAAAGGGGGCCGGTTAGCTCAGTCAGAGCGTGGTGCTGATAACACCAAGGTCGCGGGTTGGATCCCCGTTTGGTCCTCATGTGTTGCCAGATCTAGTTGAGAGGCGTCCCTGCCCACGACAGGGAGGTTGGATTAGGTGATCTCTAAGGTCCCTTCCAGCCTAGGCCATTCTAGGATTCATTCTATGATATTTTTGTGAGCAAACTTGCCTTTTTTTTTTTTCCCCCCTTTCAAGAAACCAGCAGTTTTGCTTTTTGTTCTACTGATTAGTTCTCCCATAACAGAGTTAGTCCTGCTTCAACAGATACCCAGCCTGGCTAATCAAGTGAATGAGTCCTTCTGACTTTCAAGGATAACTTCCAGCTACCAGTAAGTATGCAATAAAGACGAACAAAGGAGAAGGTGATGCAGATCCAGCAAACACACCAAAAAGCTAACAGAAAGCTTCCCAGTTGTAACACGCTTCAGCTGAGGTAGGGTTAAATGCAAAAAAAACCCCAAAAAACTGTAATGAAATTCAGAGGTATTCTCATTGTGGAAAACAGTTTAATCATAGAAAGACATGAGGCCTGCATGTCCAGAAAAGCAAGAGACAAAAGAAAAAAAAAATAAAAATCAAAGACTGGTTCCTTGGAGCACACATTTTAAAGTATTACTTTTAAGCAGACTAAAAAGTAAGTTTCTTATTCCACCCCATTAAGAGATCCTCCTACTGGGCTGCCATCCAGTTGGAATTGATACCCCTTAAAGTTCAATACCTTGACCTTCCTGACACAAAACTCTTCTTAGTAATTCTGTCTTAAGAAGCAGACAGATGAAAGAGACACGGGGGAAAAAAAAAAAAGGATGGGGGAGGGAATTATTCACTCAGCATCAAATGACACTTTATGGAACCTGAGTAAAGAGTATAAAGTTTCTATTGCTTTCTTCGAGTCAGTATTACAGCTGGAACGACCCACCACTCTCTTAAGCACTCCGGACTCGGGCGCTGAGTGCCAATACTGTCTGGAAAGGCAGTACCCAACCTACCTAGGTATACTTCTATTAAAAAAACCACACATGAAAAAAAACAATACCAAAACCAACAACCCAACCAAAAAAAAACACAAAACCCCTTTTACTATTTTTTATTACTATTCTGCAATCCAGAGTTGTGAGTGTACACACTCTTCAATAAGACTGTATAAAATCTCTATGAACATCCTACCCGTCATTCAACCCACTGAGAAGCTTCCACTAATGCTTAAAAGGGATATGGAAATACATACTATATTTGCAGAAAACAGTAATAAACAAAAAAAATATAAAAGTCATAGATGGACGTACTAGCAAGGCCCCACAAACTGAGGCATCGGAAAGATTTCATTCTACTGTTCCAGATATGTATAAAAATACGCACATCAAGCATTCTTACTCCCATCTAAAGGGTATCCATCTCAATGCTCCACTCACTAGCAGATGTCTGTACACACAACAGGAAATAGCCTCTTATCAATTTTATGCGTACAGTCCCAATAACTACCTAGTATCAAGCTATTACTAATTATAACACAATCTAAGCATAACCAAATTTCAACCAAGAAATAAAATTCAGTAAGTAGAACGAACCTTTTAACTGCTATACATATATCTGGCTATAAACAACTTTCTCCATCTTATTCTTGTCCCTCAGGCCTATCTCTCACAGAAGCTGGATGAAAAGTCAAGTCACTACAGTGACTTCAAATACACTTAGACATTAGTATTTCCCATACGTGTATTTCAGAATGTTTAAGTGCTTAACTTACCAATTCATAAATTCGCTCGTGATGAACATAATTGCATTATCAATTTTACTAACAGCCATAGGAGACCAATTTATTCAATCCTTTACCAAGCCAAACTGTTGGGGAAGGCGCTGATATTTTTGGTGCAATAAATAAAAGGGTTTGCACAACTTGTTACAAAATATTAAACATATCCAGTACCACTTATGTAATGAGGGACAGCAATTTGCAGCAAACATGCAGCAGTGTGGGGTTTACCTTACTACCCTGACCAGGTTGAACTACACCGTTCCAAGTTCTTAAATCACTTGGCAGGCTGTTTGCACCGCAGAAGGTGTGAATTATGATTCTTTGACTCCTTAAGGTTTCTTCCTTACTGCAGAGATGCTCTGATGAGTTCTAAGACACTGCCACAAAGTGGATGTTCTACAGCATCTGCCGTGGAAAGTGAATCTAGTAGTGATTCTTAAATGACTGCAAGAAACACCTTTTGAGTTTTGCAGTGTGAGGAAGAAAATACATAACACATCTCTTCAGAAACGCGATTTTTCAAGCATTACCTAATGTTGTAATATCTGTTATCTGTGTTGCGTTCATTCACACACCATTTATTTTTCTTCTCTGATCACATAAGCATATAAATCCCACATTTATAACAAAATCCATGACCAGGACTCTAAAAAGATCCTCATACAATGCTTAAATATTGAAATCTAGCAACTAACAATTATCATTTGAATCTTCTTCCTGACAACATTTCTAAACTATTTCTTTACTCTTCTGCTGTCTCAAATAGTAACAGATTGGTAATTCTTTAGTTACTCCCTCCATGTTGTTTCTACAACTTGTCACACCAGAGAATAGCCTGCTGATAAAATGTTATCACACCAGGGATAAGAAAAAAAATTCATGATAACTAAATGCCTCACAGAAGCAATATTTACACTCTCATCAAGCATCTGCTATGAGTATAAAAAGTATGACTGTTTCTTCATGGTAAAGTACCACCAAAATCACGTGCAGCAAAAAAGTTTGCTGTATATGGCAATCTGGCACGAAACAGCTTGCTTTGTCTCTACCACAAATTTAACATTATCCATCTGTAGGTTTCTATTCCCAAAGGCAGTCAGAGCTGGAGATAGGGTGGAATCAGTTTCCATCGTAGGAACAACAAGAGAGAGAGAGCAGAATGAAGAGTGACTAAGGTAAAAAAGCCACCTAAGATAGAGCTGCTGGAGAGATCTGCAGCTTCCAGGAACTAAGAAGTACCACAAGTTTATTTCCAAAACAATTCCCTTCAAACAAACATCACAAATTCAACGCAAGACGGGCTTAGGAAACCCAGTGAAAGAGGGATTTGGGCTCTCAACAAAAGGAGAGCCAGTCAAGGAGCATCTTGCATTTAGGCTCAGTCAGAGCTGTTGATACTTGCAGCGAGAACCCAAGCTGCTTTGCAGTGACAGCCCTACGAGCAAATAAAACAGTTTACAAGTACAACTGAGATCTTTCTTCTCCTAGAAACATCTCATCTCTGCCAGCCCAAAGTCAGCAGCAACAAGCGTGAAATGTGAAAGTGATTTCCCTTGGAACTACCTAACTATTACAACAGGCAGAGGCTAGATTCTTGACAGCTTTCTAGGATCTCATGACTTCAGATCTCCTTAGACAATGAATTATACATGAAAAACAGTATCTCCCATTTATTATGTCACCTGTTTCAGAACAGAACATGACTCTACCTCAGATTTTCAAAACAATTAAACGAAATCTTGAGGGAAGAAAAACAAAAGCACAGCAACCATGAACCCATTCACCATAGAACAAAGCCAGTGTAGTTTGTAGGCTCTTCGATCACACACAGCCAACTGGCAGAATCACTTCCAAATACCAGAGGTGACAGCTTGGCTGCACTGAAGTCAACAAGGTTTCTGCTACTGATCTTAAGCTACTGGGGTTTCACCTCATCTTTTGTGATCTCGTGGAACTAGCACCTGGAATCGCAGTACTGGTCTCTTTAAGACAACATTTCTGTATGAAGAAGAACCTCATAATTCCTGCTCATTCATAGCATCCACAATTTGGTTAATGTAACGGAAGCCAGGGTTTAGCTAGGTTATCATCTGAAACAGGTTTAACATAGAGCCTATAATCAGCAGGATTCCTGGGAAAACAAATAGCCTTGAAGGGATAATCGCTATTTGGAAGTCAAGTTATGTAAAACATATTTCCCCCTGTGTTATTGCTTCAAGTTGTTTGATTGCACCTAGTATGTGTAAAGAGTGGAAATTATAGAATCTTCACCCTGAGTGGTTTAGGCTCTGTTGTTGTAATAGCTACTTAAGTTTTAAAGGGTTTTCTTGCTTTTTTCTTTTGGTCTTTCTTCATGCAGGTAAAAGCTGATAGGAGTAAAGTAATGAGACAGGATAAAGAAATTTGCAGCCAAGGAAACTCTGCCAATTTTCTAAAACAGATGCCAATGCTTTTGGCATCTTCCTCTAGTTGACTAAAAACTGAGTCCAAATTTATCATCAAAGAGCTAGCCAGGCATGCAGATTGCACACATATCTCCCTCAAAGGAAAAGCTTACAAAGTTAGACAACTTCACAGTATCCCTTTCTCTTAAAACACAGATCAAATAACACTCCTTCCTTCCTCCCAGCACAGACAACACTCTATCTACTACAGTATATACACAATTGTATTTCTTTTTAGTCTTCTATTATTATCCATGTATATTGTACACATATCAGACAATAAGCTACCCTAGAAGTAAATATAATACACCTACACAAACCAGTGTGTAGCTACTATTTATTCCCAATATTCCCAATACCGAAACTGAACTAGAAAAGGGGAGCATCAATAGAGCAACAAAATTGCCCTTCTTTAGTACACACAAACAGCTTCTTTCACAGTTTCATCCTGTCAGTAAGAAAGCTAAAGCCTGGCTTCACATCTGTCTTCAAGCAAAGCACTTCCTCATATGTATTCTTCAAGCAGTTACTACAGTTGTACAATGGAACTACAATACCACTAGCCCTGGCTAGCCGCAGTCTTCAAGGTGTATGTGCATTGTTGGACTAAACCCAATTTCCCTTATGTGTAAGTTTTGATTATAAATAACATATTCCTGATAGTGCTTGAAAAGAGAGTGGGAGGCATGGATTTGGGGGTAAAAAGCTAACAGTCATTGTATTTTCTCGTATATCTCATTCTCCCTTCTATTTTCCTCATCAACATGGACAAAATAGAAAAATTTTCAGCTTCCAACCTGGACATGGCAATCCTGCTATATATTCCTCAAGTCAGCTGACACAATTTTCTTATGGGAAGTGTTGAAAAATTGAGGATATTTCTTAGAAATAGCATTTTCTTCTAAGTGTAGATTTTTTTTTCTGTATGTGTAGGATATAGGAAATTAACACTATTGTTAGAGCTGTAATTATTTTATTTCGTGACTTCAGAGTGTGAATTGCTCAGCCACGCTAGAATTTCAGTCTGAAGCTTTGTACTGCGTGATCGTAATGGGTATCATAGTCATAATATCATAATATGCATAATCATAGTATGATGAAATATGTTAAAAGTAAAACAGAATGCAGAAGAGCATTGCATTAATATGCTCTTTTTGTTGTTTTTTTTTTTTAAACACAGACTACACAGTACAGACAAGGCAGATCCTCAGCTGGGACAAACTGTTGTTTAACAGTCTTAACCCAAAGCTAAGAAGCCAGTTATACTTACATATGTTGAGAAAGAGGAAAAACAGAGTTTTGGGGAGATTTTGTATTAGTTTTTCTTTGCTATAAGCATAGCTACTTGAGAATAAGAGTACAAACAAATTTGGACAGTCTGATGTGTGTGCAAATTACATATATATGTGTGTATATCTATACATATATATATGGAAAACTGAGTGTGTACATTTGTGTACAGATCACAGGTGTAGCAACTTTTCTGTTTGCTCTCTTATAAAGGAGAAGCAAATAAAATTTATTGATTTTTCTCATTGTACTTAGGAAAGTAGATTGTTGGGAAATTCACTTAATTTTCACATTCATTTTACAATGTGGAGCTTATACTTCAAACAGATAAAAGAATTTTAACTAAAACTGGCAAATACGTCAGTTTTGCTCAAATGTTATTAACTCAGAAGTTGAAGGTTATTCTTCATGTCCTTTTAATAAAATAACTTTTCCTTAAATTTGTATTTCTACAGTATCTTTCCTTTAAGATCAATTTTTAATTTTCCCTAATTTTCAGATAAGTATACACACATACACCCCAACAGTGACTTACCCAAGACAGCTACTTTAATAACTTACACATTCTCAATATAATTCTTAATGCATCACACATGCAATGGTCTCCCAGGACTACATTCTGCCCTCCACTATGCAGACAGCTTATTATTCAAAATATGCAATGAATCATTAATGATACACACCCGCAGAGGGGAGATCAGAATTAAGCCCTTAGTCAGCATGTAATATTTGCTCTCAAACTTCATCTGTCGGAAGCAACGGTACTTTGCTAACCATTGCCAAAAAACAAATTGGGAAAAAGATTAAAAATTTAGAAGGTCTATATGACTTCTTTCTGTGGCCTCTTCACCATGTACTTGGGACAGGTATTACATTGAGTGCTCTCCTGTTTCTCCTTGTGCATAGATTTAACCCAACAGTTAAATGTCATGGTCAATGTCCATCTTTGGGGAAGCACCCATACTCTATTCTCTCAAAGAGCTCTCTATGTGCTTGCAAAATATTAAAATAAAAATAGAAAAAAAAAGACAAAGCAATGCCTTTCTAAAAGTACAATCCAGAAGACAATACTAGAATACAAGAATGACTCTGAGCAAGTAGCGATTAAGATAAATGTTCCACGTAGCTGCTTCTGTCTTGGCACTCATCCCCACTGCTAAGGTGCCACTGTTTTTGTTGATTTGTATTTAGGAAGAAGGCATAATCCCTTACTTAGTCTGCTTACACCTGATCCATGCAGCATTTATTTATTTATATTTCATTACCAAACCTGAAGAGACTAGAAGGGGTCCCCTAGAAAGGGGAACCCCAAAACATATTCAGTTCCCAATTACTTGGAGACACATGAAAAGCCACAGTTCTCATTTTACAGCTCCTGGAATTGGAGTTACTTTTCTGTCATGGAAGTATATTTATTGTTATGGAAACTAGGGGGGGAAAAAAAAAGCTTTTAGCAGTTTTGCAAAAATCTGCTTCTAGAACAAGAATATTTTCTCAGGCTACAATATTTTGCCATAGGTGTCCTGTGAAATAAAATAGTTGGAAAAAGTAAACTGGAAAAGATAATGAAAATTTTACACGAGAAAATGAAAAATGGTCTCAATTTGCCTTAATGTTCTTCCCCACAAAGATATGTTTGTTAATTACTACGCATGTATCATAGGCACCTTTCTCAGTGTGCCCATGCTCTCTTTAGAGCCAGACTCTGCATGACTAATACCAGAACACAGCGGAGTCAGACCCATCCAACTCTCTGTGTGCTCTATTTGGATTCCCTGTACTAAAAGCCTGGAAGTTTGGAGCTGGCACTCCTCCAAAAACTGCTGAGGAAAGGAAACGGAAACGATCAAAGTGCTCTGTCACTGTATCGCAATACCCACACAGGCTAAGTCATGAACACCAGATTTATCAGATATATGGCCCATGATGCATAATTGATCTGCATGAGATCTGCACATTGGGATCAACTAGGTGTGCAGTTAGAGTCCTCTGCACATTACGCAGGTACTTTGCCCGTAATCTTGCAGTGGCTTAAGACAGCTCTGAAAGAGAGCATAAACTTTAGACTTAGACACTCTGCACTTGAGGCTCACCCCAAACTTTGATAACCTTCAATTCTGGATCCCAGCTATGTAATATATTTATATATGAGATTATAGATATGTACACATATATATTGAGATAGAAATGATAAGTGATCCTAACATTTGTACCCCTCTTTGAGGGTGATGGCAAGCAGTTTCCAATAGCCACACCTTTCTTAATGCATACATTCTTTTTAAAAGTTCAAGGAATATAAGCATCAAGGAGCTTGCTACAACACTCCACAGAGCGGTATGCAAATACGTGGATACCCTACATTTTACAGTTAGCTGTGCTGGCAGCACTGCATTGCAAAATTAAGACTTTCGTCCTTGAGCTCTTCTCTCCAAGTACACAACTCTTGCTTGCTAATTATGAAAAGAGACCCTGACCAGCTGAGTATAGCTCATGTTGGGAGTTTGTCTGTGAGAATGGACAGATATTGCGCACAAGATGTGCATGGGAGCGAACGGGAGAGTGTGATCAAAACAGACCTGGGAAAGTCTGTCTGTCTCCCTGTGTGATAACAGAGTGACTGAAGGAGCACATGAGCTACTAACAACCCTGGCTGCATAGCCTGGTCTCTTGTTTGTAACCCACAAATAGTGCTCCTTGCTAATAAGTATAAATATGTGTGTCTTCTTGTAAAAAAGCGAATTCCATTTTCCACCATCTTGGAGTTCGCGCGTGCTTCTCCACACAAATATGAAAAGGGGGGTTTGCAATTAAAATAAACCCAACACCCCTAGGCCTACTGCTGCCCTAAAGCGGGGTGTGGAATAGGTAGGAGGGAAAATTTTTAAATGGATATACATTGTTGACATAGCCAGAAGAAGTCTTTAGAAGGAGGACAATACACTTTGCTAGTATATCGACAAACAGGGATAAATTCTTACTAGCAGAGATAAATTATGTAAAGAATCGCACGAACTCCGTCAGTGCAGGGTAAATCTCGTGTCTCAGCCCAGGGCGAACACCCTGAACAAGCACCTCACTTGTTCAATTCCAAGAGATGATGGAATTGAGCTGAGAGAGAGAAGCCTGTGGGATCCACCACCTCCCAAAAACAACTGTTAACAAAGAACTCGATGGACTGCTGGCCAAATCCTAATCCATGCTGTCTGTAGGCAATGGATACTAGACTGTTGACAGATTAACAGATTTTGTACAGGGAGATATTCTGGACCTAAACGTCTGAGTTCTCCTGGTGAGCCCCTCCGAGCTTACTCATCCGCTACCAAACATGAGACAGTTGACAGGTTTTTAACTGATGAACTCCTATGGGTCACATTACTTAATTATACAGTACATCCAGGGATACGCACATGGGTCTTTTATGGTAAATGATATGACTGTCTTAAAAACTCATTAATATGTCATTAACCAAGCAGACATTTACTAATTAAACAATTAGCCCCTCTCTTCTATTCCTTTGTTCCACTCAGAGATGTTCATTTACTATGATCCCCGCTCAGATTTTTTTTTTTCCTCCTCTTTTAATTTCTTTTTTCAGGAAAAATACATATTATAAAACATCTCCTTTGCTTTTGGCTTAGTTTAGTCAAACAGGAAACCAAAACAAAGTCTAGATTCCCAGCTGGTGAAAATCAGCTTTATCTCATGGAAGTCAAAGGAGTTATGATGATTTACCCCACCTGAGGATTTTGCTCCAGGCTTCCCAAATGCAAGTAACGTATTGATTTCAAATGCGTGTCTACTGTCAATATGCAGGCTTTGCCTGTCTAAACCAATAGCGATTTTTACAAAACTTCCAGAAATGCATTCAACAGCCACTCCGAGCTGCATAATTATTAAATGCAAACAAAACCTCCAGTGCCAATAAAGCAAGTATAAATATGCAAAGATCAAGGCCTGGAAGCAGATCATTCTGAATCACTATATGAAGTTAAACACCAAAGCAGCATGCTGTATTCCTACCTTTGAAATTCAAAGGATTTTTAATAATTTTAGTTGAGCTGTTTTCTGCTGATAAATGTAGCCTGATCACGTTTGATGTGTTTTAACTGTGTTAAAACTCTGATAACAAAGAAGAATTATCAAATATCTCAAACTGGAATATAGTGAGTTTCTTTTTGGAGAAAAAAATCCCCCATTTCTCCTTTATGATCAAAAGGTAAACAAAATTGTATTTCTACTCAAACAGCCATCATGTTTACTGTATATACAGTAGTTCTACTAATATATAAATATCACATATATATATATATATATGCAGGCTGAAAGAGAGAAAGCAAAAGGATGTTTCTTTTACTTCTTACATTACAAGTGTTCTAACTCCTATAGTTTTATTTCCTTTCCTTGCCAGGAAACAGTCTTTCAGAAGCACTGCACCATTTGCAGGTTACACAGGACATTCGACCAGGCACTGGCAAAAGGAAAGACAGGTCTTTCAGATGACTCCTCCTCATACTGATATACAACATAGAGAAAGCAAAAGGATGTTTCTTTTACTTCTTACATTACAAGTGTTCTAACTCCTATAGTTTTATTTCCTTTCCTTGCCAGGAAACAGTCTTTCAGAAGCACTGCACCATTTGCAGGTTACACAGGACATTCGACCAGGCACTGGCAAAAGGAAAGACAGGTCTTTCAGATGACTCCTCCTCATACTGATATACAACATATAATTATGCCTCACCTCTGATCCTTCCCCCACTACATCTTCACTCAGAATCTCACTAAATGACAAGAGCAAATCACGTCCTAGAGCACTGGGGGATCATTAGCCTATAGAAAAGAATACTTGACATACCAGGAGTGGATAAAAATCTTTCTCTTCTCTTTTCACCTTCCACCTGAGATGGGCAATCTGTGGCAGCAGGTATCATCCGCTAGCATAAGTTACCAGGGACGATGAGGTAGCTTATGCTCTGCATTCACCAGGACCCAGCTGACCATCAGGAAATTACTAACAGCTTTGCTGCAAGGGAAGATCTGGCCCAGAAAGAATGAGACAGTACGTGAACAGGCCAAATGCATACAGTATTTGAGACTAAACAAAACTTGAGAAAATCCTTGCTTTTCTTGCACAGGAGAAGGGTTCTACGCACAGCCAAGAGATGGAAGACTTCCGTATTTTCTGTGAACAAGCTGCACATTCCCACACCGCATCGCTGAAACACCTCTGCTTGAACTGGAAGGACAACAGTGAGGGATCTGGAAAAGTCAGGTCCTGTCCTCCCTGGCTGGAGGTCCTGACTCCTGCCCAGTCACACATTTAGAGCCAAAAGCCCTCTATTCTTGCTGTTTTAATTCCAAACCGATCCCTTAACAGACCACAGTTACAAGCCACAGAAATCTCTGTGACACAGTGGCTGTCACTGACTAGAGGCTCACTCAGGCCACCAGCAACACTGAACACCCGGTGGAGCCGTAGCGTGTTTTCATTCACAACTACACACAACCTCTGTGCCTACCTACAAAGCAGTTAGCATAGTAATACTATACAACGTCTGTAGCAAGCTACACTTCTCCCACACAATAATATGAGGGGATAATTATGTGGTAATAGCTCTTTTGCAGCAGCCAGAGAGCATAAAGAAGCTACATCCCAAATGAAAATCGACCTCTAAGGATAAAGTCCCTGACTTTCAGAATGCAACTTTTTTTTTCCCCCCCCAAGATTTCTTCCTGAAGTGCCACTTAGAGAATAAGGGCAGTGTGAGAATGAAAACACATACTATGAATGAGATGCAAATCATGAATCATTTTCATAGATTTTCAGGATGCCTTTAGACATAAGAAATATCTGTCTTCTAGTGTATAATGTAATCAAAGGTCTGCCTTTAAACACCACCAGTTACCGTTCGCTACTAGACAAGCCACCCTAATTCCGCAATCAGGTAGTAATTAAATACTATGACAAAACCCCACACTTCGGATCTTTGTTTTCAGCACTGCCACACAGACAAGAATACACAGGCAAGGAACCTGCAACTCCACTCTTTAATACCTGTTGTATAGAAGGACAAATTTCCAGAACTGGAAACACAGAAGAGCAAAGTGGTATTTGCGTGAGAAAGATTTTCATAAAGGAAAGATCAATCCCCCTTCCACTGACTGAAGAGAAAATTAATTACTGCAGTTGGCAGAGGATAAATGATTCCAATTTACAGAGTTGTGTAATTATAGCAGCTGCAGAGTTGAAGACTGGATGCTAACTTTGAACCTCCACCCCAACATGACATTTCTACTTGCGTTTAGTTCTGCCACTTGTGAGCGTGTTGAAAGTTCTCTCACTGTGTCTTCATAATTATATGTTGGTTCAAAAATAATCATTGGCTCCATTGCATAGATGAAACCTTATCATCTGGTTAGCAAAAGGTATGCTGTATCGCCTTTGAAGTGCTGAAATCCCCACAGTGGAAAATTTATTAGGGGAAAGTGATGTTACGGCAACACAATTAATTCTGCCACAACATGTAGAATTAACTACACTGTTAAGAATTAAGGATTCAAAGAAGAGTTCAAAGGAAGAAAAATACTGTATGTCAAATCATAAAGTATAACCTTTGTATAAGGTCTAGCAACACCATATTGTAAAGAGCCATCTCAGTGAGATATCTAGGTGAAAAAAAGAAAATAAATGGTTAAGGAGATGGGGAAACATCTGTAGTGCTTTTTTTTTTTTTCTCCTGGGAGATTGTCAGTTATGCTTGTATAGAGAATATAGAGAATTCTGTTCTTTTTGAAGCCAAGAGAAAAGTTTTTAATCTCATCTTTAACTTTAATCCTCTAAAATATGTAAGAGATTTAGACGTGAACAGGGTAAATTTGGCAGAAGATCCTAGCTATGGAAGTAAGGTAATTTCTTTCAACTACTGATTGCCAAGGGAGTTCAAAGCCTGCCACCTAAACTATCTATCAATTCCAGCTACAAGCTGCAATCTACTGATTTTTTACATTTCCTTCTATTGATCAAAAATATTTAGAAAAGTCACCAGCTACAAATGAGTGAAACAATGTGATTACTACACACAGGGATGATGGCTCTCTAGTGCTGTTGCTTTTGCCAGAACAAATGAAGAATGAAAGACATTTTCTCAAGCAATATGCACAATAGCATCCGTGGTGACTCTGTAGTTACTTTACACACTAAGAAGAAAGGAATTAATCCACAAGAACAATTTCCGAATGTCTTAGAAAACTGGCAACTGAGTCACTCAGCTTTTAGTACAAGGAGACTATTTTGACTTAAAGTGTTTTATGTCATCTAAAGGTCACATAAACCTCATCTATCAAAGCAACATGATTACATTCCACTATTGAAAGGGAGGTACAGAAGCCCCAGTATGACTTCTTCCCCTAAAGTGCCAGCTACATACATACATGCACAGAAAACACAGATTCACCATATGCTACTATTATACTGTTGTGGTTGAACTGAGGTCAAATCCCAAGGTATCCCATGGTATGCTTCTGTTCTATTGAACACTTCCTAACAGGAGTAAAAAACAATCTGAGGTTTTTTTCCTCCCCTCCCCCTGAAAAAGGTTACAGCAAAAACTGAAAAGCAAAGAAGAGGTTTATGTGGAAAATTGGGACAAAAAATCAACATACCTTGACTAAGGTTACACCAGAAATCCTTGGAAGAGCTTAACATTGAGCCACATGATTGAAACCTGCTTCTTCTGGTCATGGTCAGCCTCTGGTTTTAATCACCTGGGTACAAATCTGCCAGCTGAACTCAACTAGCAGATTTTCACTTGTCTATTTAAACCACCCTTATTCATTAGGCAAATTTGCACTGTTTTCAATGCCACTGCATTAACAAACCTAGAAGACAGCTGAGGAATTTTTAAAAAGAACTGACTCAAAATGAGTGGAGATCTCAGGTTTTGGCCCTATGCAACTATGGTACAAAAGATGAAGCATTTACATATCAGATAGGCTTGGCCTTCTCTACTCTGATCAATTCAACATGTGCCAAATCCATGTCACATCAATGAAAAACCTGATCCAGAACGAAATGACTATGTCATAAGAATGAAAAACTAATCCAAGAGGGCCCACATCTGTTCTCAGTCACATCAGACCCAGGACATACTGCAATGCCATTGAACTCAAGGCATTTTATGTCAGGGCTAATAAGATTAGGATTTAACTTCCATTCTACTCTCTCTTCAATAAAAATCAAAATTAAAGAGAATACACAGTGCCACAGCACTTAATGCAGATGCAATCATCTTTAAAATACCATAAAATAGTTGTTTCTGTTGGAGCTAACGTGCATAAGGTCCCACTGTACAGATTAAACACTTTGTTACTGTACTTAAATCAGTTACTACAAAATTTTTTTAAAACATCACAGGCAAAATCATGAACACCAATCCTGGGTATAAGATATGCTTGAAACTTCCTAGAAATCTTGAGCAAGCATGTGATATATGTATGCAAGTTGGGCACTTACATTATAGATTAAACTTATGTAACTGTATCAAACTTAGAATATAGGAATCTGTAATAATTAAAAACTTGTAGAGAATTCAGTAAAAAATTTGCCCGAATAAGGTATTTGGAACCTCCCATAGATATGCAGCAGTTAGTTTTATCAGAATTCTCTCAGGAGCTAGTCTAAATCCCTGCAAAACAATTCAGTCCTTGAGCAAACATTAAAATAGCGAACATTGGAACAAAACACTTTTTATTTTGCCTGTAATTTTCTATTAGCCAGCCCTCTTATTATTGAGGGCTTTTTTCCCCAGCTTTCATCCCCACCACTGGCAGCGTTCTGTAGCTGGATTTTGCTCACCTTCATAATATTATTTGTTGCCATGGAAATAATTGCTATGTCACAAACAGATATGTATGCCTTTGTGCAAAGAAACAATATTCTAAACTAGGAAAGCACAAATATCTGAAACTGGAAATTGACAAAAAATAAAGAAGCTTGCTGTGAATTCTTAGTTAGTGCTGAGTTTGGAATCGGAGTCTTGAACACTTGCATCTTTAAGCTGTTAAACAGTCCCTGTGTGCGTTAGATGTACAAAAGTTTTCTGGTTATAAGTTTACTACCTCTTACTTCATTTCATTAGAAAAGAAAAAATAGATCTAAACTAACAGAAAAGAATTAAGAATTTAAAAAGGAAAAAAGAAACCAGTATATTCCTGAGTCAGAGTCAGGTTCAGCTGAATTACGTATGAAGTTCCAACAGTGAGGGTAGGAAGACAGCAGTAGTGTCAACGTCAGAAATTTGTGTTCTCATGTTTCCTATATACCTGAAAGTAAGGAGATTAGAATCATAGAATAGTATCATAGAATAGTTTCAGCTGGAAGAGACCTTCAAGATCATCAAGTCCAGCCCTTGTCCCAGCCCTATCAACCCACTAAATTATGCCCCCCAGTGCAACATCCACTCGTCTCTTAAACATCTCCAGGGACGGTGACTCAATCACCTCCCTGGGCAGCCTGTTCCAATGGCTGACAACCCTTTCAGTAAAGAAATTCTTCCTAATATCTAACCTGAACCTCCTCTGGCACAATTTAAATCCATTTCCCCTCATCCTATCACTCTCCACTAGGGAGGATAGACCAACCCCTGCCTGTCTGCAACTTCCCTTCAGGTAGTTGTAGAGAGTGATGAGGTTTCTCCTCAATCTCCTCTTCTCTAGGCTAAACAGCCCCAGATCCCTCAGCCTTTCCTCATACGACTTGTGTTTAAGCCCTTTACCAGCTTGGCAGCCACCTCTGTACCCTCTCCGGCACCTCAATGTCCCTCTTACAGTGAGGGGCCCAAAACTGGACACAGCACTCGAGGTGAGGCCTCACCAAAGCCGAGCACAGGGGCATGATCACCTCCCTGCTCCTGCTGACAACACCATTCCTGATCCAGGCCAGGATGCCGTCGGCCTTCTTGTCCCCCTGGGCACCCTGCTGGCTCATGTTCAGCCGGTTGTCCACCAGCACCCCCAGGTCCCTCTCTGCCTGGCAGCTCTCCAGCCATTCCTCCCCAAGCCTGTAGCGCTGCTGGGGGTTGTTGTGGCCCAAGTGCAGGAACTGGACAACTCTCACAGCACGTCAGCTAGCGTCCTGTTCTGACCTTCTGGAAGGAGAACTAGACTTCTTAATTATTTTACTTTTTCTATCTCTTAATTTTGCATATGCTTTCTATGAATAATGCTGGAATCTGTTGTGGCCATACCCACAATGACAGCAAAAGTAATTTTGAATGCTTATTGATCTACTCTGTGTGGGTTTTTTTAATCTTCTATAATAACATGAAGATCACCCATGTGATCTTTTAAACCTTACTTGATGTGACAATTTCATTTGTGTTACTCTGTATACATTTCTTCTCCGTGATTTTTCATTTCTGCTTACAAGGGATTCCTTAAAAGTATAATTATTTATTATTTTTTCTGCACATAATGTTCTGGATCTTTACACTACAGTGCTAATGAAATCTAGACAGGCAATATAGAACCATATCATTTCAGATAGACAAAACTATCTGTACATATATTTTCAATAATGTGCTACTCGTACTGTTTTACTACATGCATGCTTTTCATCTGAAACAAGCTAAGTCTCATAAATGAGAACATGCAATGAAGTCTGCTAAGGGTATCTAAAATTTAAGAAGTGCTAGAGTTCAGAACTTCCAGACAAGAACTACTGTTCATTTTTCTCCCTGAAGACATCACTCTGCAGAAGGACCACAGAGGTGTGGATTTCCCTACTGCTCCTGCAGATCCTTGAAATACAAAAGATCAGGCTCCTGAATTCATTTGTCCTTCATCACGAACGAGAACTGGATATGGCTGACACATAATGACACTCTATCTTTGTGAAATGGGAAGATATCATTCCTCTTGTCCCCCCATACTATCTCAAAATATAACCTTAAGATATAATTGGTAATATTTTTCATTTAGGAAAATTTATTCCTCTTCCCCTGTTTTCTTTACCTTTCTTGGAAGGAAAGGAAGGGGAAAAAGGAAGAAAAAAGCAGCAGCTAGAAAGTCAGAAAGATGCAGATTATGGAGACTAAATTATCCTGTTACGAACCTCAAAACAGTAATCTCATAAATCTCAAAAATCTCATAAACCTTGTAAAGCTCTCTGGTTTGTTTCATTGCTTTTGGTTTTATTATTGTCATTTCCTCAGACTAATTCAGCTGATCACGATTTCATTCACACAAATATTTCCAGAAAGTTTAAGAATAGCAAAGGCTTGCCTGAATAAATGCTCACGAAGGCATTCCCACCAGATGTGGTCTCACTGCTGAAAATACATTATTATTAATATTGTTCTTGTTGTTATTAAACAATAATTAAATAATGATAGTAACAACAACAACAATAATGATAATAATAATAATAAATACAGGAGATGAACAATTGTATTTCTGTAAGTTTGCAAAGATTAGGGGGCCGGTTAGCTCAGTGGTTTGAGTGAGGTGCTGACAACAACGACCAACACCGAGGTCGTGGGTTCGATTCCCGCTCGGTCCCCATGTGTTGCCTGGTCTAGTTGAGACCTGCCCACAACAGGGAGGTTGGCCTAGATGGTCTTTAAGGTCCCTTCCAGCCTAGGCCATTCTATGATATGATATTAAAAAAAGTCTTCCTTTATGGAATTGACTATCCTGTGCCCAAGAAATAGAAAAATCAGACTGTAACTTTGATGACCCAGCTCCTGAGACAAATCACGAAAACCAAATGACAAATTCCATTTGTCAAGCAATCAATAAGTTTAAGGTTTGTGACACAAACAATTGTCTAAATAAATTAAGGAGTTCACTTAACCATCAATCTTAAAATAAGCTAACATTGACTTTGAGAATCATCTAGCCTCTCCGGCATAGACTTAAAGGTTAAGATGCTGAAAGACAGCCAGCAAAGCAGGAATTTCAGCTGGGGTGGAAAAAAAGGCTTTTTGGCTTAACTAGAAATGATGGTTAATGTTCTTGGTGAAAAGAGCTTTGGTAGAGTGGAGGAGGGTGATACACTATTAAAACAACAGAAAATACTGCAAAATTGATGTGAGTTCAAACAGCATTCATGAACCACTGAATAGAATAATAAGACAGTAAGGCAGCAACCTGAGACATTACAGGCACAGGATACATAAAGACATTTATGATTTGCAATATAAAATTATTACCATGTGAACACATTTATTTATTTTGCAATGAAATAAGTCAAGGTACTTAGAGCATGAGGACACTGCTCTGCCAGCATAACTAAACATTCTCTACACACTAACACACGAAGACTTTACCTGTCTTGCACGAAGTCGTTTGCAATAGCTGGCACGTGTCCCAATTCTGCCACTTCTATCTTAAAAACACACGGTGGTCTTATAACAGTTTAGGTACTGCAGTACACTACAACACACAATCTGGAACTAAATATGAAACCTAACAAAATTTCACAACTGAGCACATTTAACATAGCTACAGTGATCTCTTTTGGTTCATAGCACTCTTTCACGTTCCTTTGCTAAGCTTATGTAGTTACCCAAAGCTTTTTCTTTTATGATTGCTTTTTTTGACCAAATAGTCTTAACAGGAACAAACATAAAAGCACAAAACAGTAGATGTGCTTCTTAGGTTCCACTACAGTTTCTCCTAAAAAATTCACTGATTTTTAATTTTTTTTTCATTAATGGAAGTGGAACTGTTCAATTCAATGCTTTTTACCCATTGTCCAGAGGCAAGTTCTAAGGTGACTAAGAAAAGAGCTTAGCATCAATAATAATTTCATTGCAGAAGGATTTGGACATTCACATGGAAATGTTTAGAGATCTGAAAATCAAAGAACTTCAAAAACAACTGTGCAACAGTATCAATATTCCTTAAAAAGAGATGAAAGTCCCCTTTTTGAGGAAGATGTAACATTACACAGCTGCCAATGACATCAGAGCCCAACACAAATTAATTCTTCATTATTGACCTGATTTCTGTCTTAAATCATGTAACAATCACACAAATATTCACTTCAGGAGTCTCTTGAACTTTCACAGAATTACAGCAAGAAGCAAGACATGCAATTATAGAAAACAAAGCTCCTTGCACATACCAGACATTTTTTAGCAAAGAGGATTTTCTCAAGAGGTTGCAATTTGCTACAGAAGCATCACAATTTTGTCACAGGTATTTTCAGTCATGAAAGCAAAACAAAGGACTGCATTTCAAGCTAGTGTTATTGTGAATTAAAACATTTTGGTTTGCTGAACTGAGCCACAACTTTCATTCTGGTTTTGTCAGGTACCAATGTAGATCTGCTGCAGACTGACACACAAGCTGCTGTCCCCATTCACTTAAAAAAAAAAAGTGAATTTAAAATATGGCCTCTGCGTAACAGCTCTCACGCAGCAGTGAAGCATTTGGGGCAGATGCAGCAGGACTGAAACAAAACCTGCGGACCTTTCCACTTCCAAATATTTAGTTACTTTTGCACCAGTTCAAAACAGAAACAAACATCTAAGTAATGTCCCACAGAACTGATGTTTCACTTTTTACCTCCATATGGGGCCAAAAAGAGAGTCGATATATTTCAGCTATAAAGAGTGTTTTGTATCAATTTGCACAAGGGAAAAAAAACAACTTTGAATTCATTTGCAAGTTGCATTATAAAGCTTCAGGATTCTGCTAAGATAAAGCTTCAATGGCCTGTCACCTGTTCAGTTTACTGAAGCTTGAAGTAAAGTTTGATCCAGGGTGGGACCTAGTTTACTTTTTTTTTTTCATTGCAAGCTTTCTATGTTTAGGACATAATTTTATGGTTTTGCGACTGAGCAAGTTTCTTTCTTCTTTTTTTTCAAAAAAAGGCACAACTGATATTCAATTTTCTTGACTATTTTTTAGCATTCAGAGATGTGCTAGGCATTCGATAGGAGGTGTGAAGGACCATCAGTGAGCTTGTGAAAGACAACTGCAGTTTGCAGGCTATGATGTATTTTCACAAGGTCAATTAAAGAGAGATACACATTTCAGAGTAGAGATAATTTTCTATCTTAATTGGATTACAAATATAATGACATGCTCCTCCTTAAGATATATTAACAACAAAATAACAACACACTATTTTCATTCAGTTTGATTTGCCTGATCACAGAACGCTAAATGCGGCCAAGCCCTACGTCTCAGAATGTTTCAAGGGCCAGAACAATAACAACTTGTGTTAAGGTACTTAAGATAAAACAGAAGAAAACCTCCACGTTAAGCACGGAACTGGATGGTACTTAAAATATACTGAGATCGAGGGTGTGTCTGAATGCTTCCTCCACTGCTTTCAAGGCAGAGGCATGTCAGTCCATCTGGCTTTCCCAGCATGGGTCCTGTGCAGAAGACAGGATCCTAGCACTGTTCCCTCGGTGAAGCAAGAGGAACGTGGTAGCACTGGCGTTCGTTTTTTTGTGAACAGCAGGCTCCCTTGTGAAATGGAAGAGCCTTCTTCAAAAGCATTCTCCTCAGCTTGAAGGAGTGCAAACCCACAGCTCTAGAGAGTACTCTCAACAGGAGAATACATCCTGCTTGGGAATAAGGAATTTTCTCCATCCGTCCTTTTGAGGTTATGAAACTGGACCAGCAGATTAACTGGCTCAGAGACAGTAACTGGCTAGTTCAAGCGAGGCTGAGAGCCTGAATTCTAGGTGTTCTCTCAAGCACTGTTCAATGCAAAATGCAGGCGTATCCAGCCTGCTCACAATACGCCTAATGGAATTTCTCTTCCAGGGTCCTATGTGAAGGAAGAACCAGTTTCTCTGTCCCAGACAGATGTAATTTAAGGCATATGCACTGACCTCATCAAAACGTCCCCAGTTCTCAGCAGGCATGGAAGGTGACTATTAGGTGTACTAGGGACACCAGAAGAACTGTGAGGAGGCACCTTACAAGTTTAAACACCTGCAGTCTTATCCAACAGCTGAACAAGGACTTCCTGGAACACGGCGTGTGATTTCAGAGAGCTGTGTCTTATTTGTGCTCCTAAAATTAATCACTGAGTCTACCCAAAGCATGCCTGTACTCCCAGGGTGGCCACTAGCACATCCCAGGCCGGCCACTAGCACATCCCAGGCCTCAAGCATACCCAATACAGATGTTATGTCCTGCAGGGATTTTGGATAACGCTGCTCCCACCAAATTCTGAAGCAAACTTCTCCATTGCTTTTAACATTAGCAAAAGCAGGCACCCGTTGTTTATTATCATCTTTAAGTGCTGCCCTTGAGTTGTAAGTCGTGTGGAGAGGACATCACTTCAGAAATATAAATATGAGAAGTCTCTCTAAACTTTTCCAGTCTTGACATTATGACTTTCTATCACCAAGCTCATCCCTGAAGTAATCTAGTTTCATGCCCTTCTACAGCTTTCCACCGATTCTGTATCCATTGCTGCACAACAAAAAGCCTTAAACTTTAATGGGTTGCATGACTTTTATTTCCTCCCTATTCATTGAATTTCATCTCCAAAGTTGCCACGTTTTATACTTTCAACACAAAGATGCTTGGAGTTGTGAATGTGCCTGGAAGATTGGAAAATATCTACCCTTAAGCTATACTATATGCATATGAGGACCTAATACTATTTAAATAACAGTTAAAATCACAACCTTCAAATACAAAGCCAGCTATTAAAATATTGCTGGAGGCAATGTGGCAAGGTTTATACTAGTTTTATGCAAGATACGGGAACAGGAGAGAAGGTTGTGTCATTTGAATGACTACACTATATTCCTCTCTATTTTCTAATTATCACAGATTTAATCAACTTGTTCTGTTTGTATATTTTGCAATAACCTTTCCTCTTCTTTTTTTCTTGAGGGAGGAGGAGGAGAGGCATTTATATAACACAGTAAGTTTAAAAAATATGAGCTACATGGAAGACAGAACAGCAACTAAGATACTGTGATTAATTTCATAGACTTCCAGTAGGAAGTATTTAGTTTATCGGCACACAGTAAATGAATATTAAAATATGTATACCCCAAGGCTACGAGTGAAAGTAGATAACAGCTGTTGGTCTAAAATGTGGTTCCATAATGTGGAGATTGGAATAAGCTTGTAATTATGAATTAAAGCTAGAACAGTGAAAAAAAAAAATTAAACACATTACGAAGATACGCTTTAGCCCATACCATTTAAAACCAGTTCTCTTCATTAAAAAAAAAAAATGGAGGGGAATGGATTGCCTCAGATGGGTATAAAAAAAAGTCTAAGTAAAATCAGCAATAACTAGTTATTTCTTTTAGGTTGGTTTTTTTTTTAAAAAAAAGGTATCTCAATTTTAGATCAACTAAATTCATACCAGACAGCAAAAATTACCACTGTCTACTTTAATGAGAGGTTTAGCTTTGCATAGCAGGTAAGCATACTATCCTTACACATGATATCACAGAGCTGGAAAAGCAGGAAGCAAATCAGAGTCAAATAATCTGCTTCACCGCATTAAGTGTGCTGTTGGTCAGTCTGTTATTTCTTTTACTCAGCGTGCTGTGATTATGCATGAAAGATGTAAGTCAGTCCGAGGGACAAGACTGTGCCTGGCATTGAAAAAAAAAAATGTTTATCCACTCAATTTCTTCGTCATGTACATAGCATATCTACCATTTTTAGTTTATGCCTCAAACTTCTCAGATTTCTTATCCTATCATAAGTCATTAACAGTGCATTTAAATTAGTGGGTTGTGGAAGAAAAGAGAGGAGAGCATTTTATATACAAAGTCTAAGATAAATCAGTCTGAAAAGATCCATTTTTTTTCCCCACCAGGCAAAAAGTTCTCCACCAAAATACAGAAATAAACAAAAAAAACCCAAAAACAAATAAAAATAAAAATCACTCAACAGATCTGATCATTGGATTTCACTAGCAGCAACAGATGCACCACTCAGACCATCAGCACAATTTAAAAGTTTTTCCAGGACAAACTGAGGAAAGAGGGGAGCATTGATGCAATTCCAGTCCACAAATTACAAGGCTAATTTCCCTGCATACTCAATAGAGAAAGACAAACTCCCCCAGAAGATAATTCAGAGCAGCCTGATTGCTCTGAATCACCTGAGGGCTTTTTCCTTCTCTGTTGCCTAAACTTGACGCAGGCACATGAGCAAAATATGAATGTTCTCCTGTACCAAGAGGTCCTTATTGTTACTCATCACAGCACTAGAAGCTTCTAAGGTTCATAGGAATCCTCATGACAGCCTTGCACCAGCCCTGTCTTTAGAGAACCACAGAGCTGGAGCAAAAAGATGGATCCTCTTCAATTGCATCTGTAATCACAAAACTGTGGAGTAACTATGTCCAAGCAGCTGTGGCAGCTGCATGTAATTTAGCCTACATCCAATCCTTTTTGCTTGACTGTCATGAACACACTTGTAGCACAGTCATACCTTGAATATAAAATGGTCACAAACAGACTATAGATTATAGGGAATCAATACAATCCCAAAAATGTAAGTTAAAAATGGAAAAAAAAATAGTATTTGGTCCTACCTCATTCAAATTACCTTTTGCAAATTAACAGTTTTTCAAGCTTGACTTCTGATATACTATAGATTTTAAAATCACAAATAATTAAAAGCACTAAATTTGAAGGGTAACACAATATTCATCCTAACGTGAAAATGAATTTTGATATGACCTAACAGACATGCCTTCTCACCGACAAATGCTTCTTACTTTACTATGGCTAGGCTTTGCATTCAGCTAGGGAGATGCTCTTCCTCTTTACAGAAATAACTTCTCACAGCTTCTTCCTTTTTTCATTGTTTTTTTTCCTCTGTACACTCCCTGCACATATCCCCCCCCATATAATATTTCAATATTAATACAGCATGACTACATGGTAGCATGTGGGTCTTCCCTAGGGGCAGTCACTGACTTTGAAGTGACTCAGACTAGTCATCCTCTGACTAGTACACTTGCAATACGAAAGAAAATGAAATAGAAATGTGTGAGCTTTAAAAAAACCTACTATTTAGAAGTTTAAGTTGTTCTGTTTTACATGATTTTGTTTCAAAAGTCACTGCAGAGCCCAGATGGGTCACCACATTATAACTTTATGTCATCATAAAGCCAAAGCCTGTTTATGATATCAGGAAAAATTGCTTAGAAAAAACACAGGAGTTTTTAATCTTTGTCCTGCTGCATTTGTCTTCTTATGATTTCCAATAAGTACCTAATTTGTAGAGGGCTCCTAAATTCAGCGTCTCCTTTAGAGAATTTTAGTAAGGATTAATGAATTTTTAAATCATTATTGATTATGACACAGCTAGTGTAAATGAATGAATTTTACATGAAGCAGACACTGTGCACCCACTTGATATATATTGATAAGCAAAATCAATTAGCCACTTTGCTCTTCAGGACTAGAAGGTTCACTCTATTGGATTGTTCTTTCCAAATGATTGTTTGATTAAGTTTTCTACAAAGAAAAGAAAATACAGTGACAGGAATTAAATTACAGAAATTTAGTAAATCTTTGCAAGTATTTTACAAAATACCATTCTTTACTTAATAAAGGGCAAGCAACATATTTTATGATTTCCCATTCATTCGACAAAGCTATGGTGTTTGTAATTGTGTATATAAAGCCATCAGTCTTGTAGAGCCGTCTTTAGCTGAGCAAGCCCCAAAGCATCCCGTCCATTCTGCTCAGATCTGATCAGCATCTTTATAGTTTATCAGCCTTGGGGTTCAATTTTGTTTTGGATGCTTTTATAAATGAGCACAATCACTGGTGAATCTGTTCTTCCAGATTGCAAAGAGAAAAATCGAGAGAAGAACTTTAGTAGATTACTGTGTCACTGAGGATAAAGTACAAGCACAAATGCACCTAAAGTAGTCTCAGAGATTATTTCATTGGATGTACATTTTCAGTTTTATTTCAGTAAAATTAGATGATTGTCTTAGTTATTATTGTTTTTGAAGCTATATTCTGTCCCCAGGCAAGGTGCATGATCAATGCACTATCCAGCAAAATCAATTTGTTGCAAAGTACTATTTATTTAAAAAAAGGAAAGAGGGGGAGAGAAGAGTAATGCATAGAAAATGCGAAAATGATTATAAGACTTTTTTTCTAGTAAAGCTGAATTTTATCATTGAACCATGGAAGTTAAGAAATAATATAACTGATTTCACAAGCCCTCTACAAAACTACTTCTATATACATATTTAAACTTTAAGGTAGCTAGAGAAAAGCTAGCAACAAGTTTTGCAGCTCCTTTTGTATTTATTCTAAGAGATGAGTTCCCAGCAATAAATGACTAGGACATATAATCCTCTGCTATACTGATCAACCACACAAGTGGTTCCATTTTTATCTAAACACCTCAGAAAGAATAAACATATTATGATATAAAAGAAGGTTTGGTTTCTCTCCTGTAGCTACAAAAAAACCCTGTACTTGCTATGCTTTGTTATTCAAGAGAACATCAATATCACTGAATATCTGATGGGTTAAGGGGAATGTGATTTTCTCAAATAGCAGAAAGGCTGCAGTCTCATGACAGATAGGGTCAATTTTGTTTTTATAAGCTGTTGATGCTCTTGTGTTATCTCTGTCCTGGCCACCATATTAGAAGCATAGTGGAAATCCATTATCTTAGATCCTAGTCAAAATATTTGCCATTGTGAACAGTTATAGGCAACATAAACTTCCAGTCAGTTGGAAGCAGAGTGTTCATATGTTTAAGGAGAAAAAGAGTTCAGTAAAATGGGTTAATTAGAACTGGTCAGAGTTACTACCACGTCTTCATTCAGGACCATCATCAGTGAGATTTAAAAAGGTTCTAGAAATATGCAAAATTGTGATGCTAGATGCTGAAAAGAAATGCAGACACTTGATGGTATCATGAATCTGAACTATGAGACCAGTTTCCACCACCATCTACTGGTAACTAGAGTATGGGTTGTACAGAGACATCTACCACTGCTGTACACAGGTGTGAATATAAGCATTTCATTTCATGGTTCAAGCAACAGGATACCTGGGATCGGGGAAAGAAAACAGCTACCTGAAAATGATGGTGAATCTATGTGTTCTTCCATCTCATAAGAAACAATACCCTCAGTACCAGACTTTGAGGTGAACAGTTTCTCTTCCAGTAGATTAGTAAAAAAGGGATTACTTGGAATGCTGCAACAATCTCTAACCGCACCACTTAAGTCATCTCTGCTGCCCGCTTAATTATCCTACCCTTTAACTGGCAAAAAAAGTGAAGGAGGATCCATGCTCTTGTACAACAGTATGACCAGTTAATCTGCCTGGCATTTGCTATTAATAATGCATGTTCTCAAGCAGCAGGGCTACAGGGTAACGCTTTCTGGTTTTACATTATCAAATGATAGGTAGTGTTGCTGAAGCAGATCCTCTTGAGGCCACGATGGTGTGAGATTTTAATAAGCCCTTTTTAAAAGGTAAGATGGTACATATTACTCAGAGCTACTTAATGAAGCAACTGTGCAGTTGCAACAACTGCAGGAGAGAGAGACTTGGCAGGCGAGTTAAAGTAGCCTCATAGGAATTAAGACAACACTGACTTTAGCCCCATGGATGACACTAGTTAAAGCACTGAACGGAACAGACACAGCTACCAACACCCAGGTCACACTTACATCCCTCCCTCTTTGATTCTCCCTCCAGACCTCTCCAACACCGGCCACAAACAGGTGCAGCCTTAGCTGAGTGGGTAGATATCACAGGTAAGGCAACTCAAGGAGCATGTATAGACCCCACATAAAGATATTTTTCTGGCCTGTCTGCTCTTTTGCACCATCTTTATTCCTGCTAAGTGTTACTGTGTTTTAATCTGCTCTTTCAGAAATAATTTTATTGCTAAGAGAGAGGGAAGAATTACAGCATAATCGCTGCAGTCATAAATCAGAACTGGATTTCCACTGAAATTCCAAATTCAACCCATTCTTTTCCCCTACCCACATATTTGAGTTTCAGTCCTTCAGACTGGAAATTGCTTCATGCATACACATAGGCATGGGGGGCACAAAAGATAGATGTGAACATTACATACATATCCAGATATTCGCACAAATATACACATGCTCGCAGATGGAGCATCTTCTCTTCTACTTAATCAAGAAAATCCATTTCCTTAATTTATTCAAAAGAAAACCTATAAGATGGTATTGAGGTGCAAACAACTAGACCACCTCAAAGGCAACCTGTTCCTCCTCTATCTAGCATTTCAAATTCCTTTATCAAACTCTAGGCACATGCTTACCTATCACTGGAAGGAGCTTTTTTGAAAAAAATATAACAAGGGTTCAGACAGAGAAAACTCACTCAGATTAATAAGAAAATCTGTCACAAAGATGAATATGTGCCAAGTCACCTAGACAAGATGCATGATTCTGCAAATAAATACCCTGGCAAATTACGGTGACAAAAGAAAATTCCTCCATGGGCAGATCATTTGCAAACAGCCACTTGAATTTTCTTGCATTTTCCTCTGGAAATTGTGGTAACAGTCAATGATGAAAGGGAGCTACTGGGCCAGAATTAACATCGGTGAGACACAGCATGGAGATGCCTTATGTTCCTGACAATGAGGTTGTGTTGCAGACAAACCCGCTCTGGTCACCTGAGATCCTGTTTCAGAACAGAACATCTGTGACAGACTTGAGGACTCTCAAAGACTGGAAACCACAAGCTTCCAGGGAGGAGCCCCATCTGCATATGGCACACTACTGCACAGAAAGGAGGAGAGAATTAATAGTCCACAATCTGCTACAGACGATAGTATCGTCTTGGCCTGACAGTTTTGGGTCAAGGACACAGAAATCAAAACGTAAATTAACACACAGTGAATGATAAGGGGGAAAAAGTGCTACACAGGAATTATTAGATGAAGAGATTATGACAAAGGAGTCAGATTCTATTAGAACATCCACAGTACAGTCCTCAAAATGTCCAATATAGTTTTTTTTGTTAGGGAAAATACAGTGTTGAAGCTTAAGAGATTTCAATACAAATATTTTCTCTCATTTCAATCCCCACATGTCACCTTTTAAGTCAGGTTCCACTGGGAGTATTATGTTTAAGCAGACTCCCAATATTGAAGCTGAAGATACAATCAAAACAGACAGCATTTTTATGAGTTTTATGCACACTCAGGAACAAGTTATATTCATCTATTTCTTGTCCTACTAACAAAGTAGGAATCCAACTTCAACATATTTCCCCCACACACACAAAAAAAATTAAGGCTCATTTTTGTCAAGTCTCCGATTAATCTCACACACTACAATACACAGTATTTTTTTTTTAAAGGCTTCAGCACTTGTAATGTATCAATTGGATTAGAAAAAGATTCTAATTAAAGAACAAAGTAAACAACCACATACATGTACACAATTTCTGTCAACAAAATTGGAGAAGACGTTCTTGGAAGGTTATCCTATCAGCTAAAAAAACCAGAAGATATAAATATTTTCTAGGGTCTTACTTATAACTTGTTAATGTCTTCAATATCGAGGATAATTTGAAAAAAATTCATTGAAATTATGTATAAGGTAGAGCAGTAAAGTAACCATGATGATATTCCTTCCAGAAGTATAATTCACTTGTCTACCTGCATCTGTTTTTAAATGAACTCTCTTGGGCATGCAGAGTCAAATTCTGTCATCCCTTCTGTCACGTCCTGAGCTTTCAGGCCAAAGACTCAGGTTCGCTGATTCCCCAAGCTAAGACTTAAGGTGAATGAACAACAAGGATCCCAACACCATTTTTATTTATCAATCAAAGAACTAACATTGAAGTGCTTCAATTGCTCACTTAATGCAATCAAGGTGCCCGCCTTGCCCTAGATAACCTTTCTGTTGGATCTAGAAAGAGAAAGGAAAGCGATAGGAAAAGAAAGATCAGCCCCCTTGGACCCCCACGGCACCCACAGCGACACTCTTGTGGTGGGCGAAAAGCGCCCCAACTGCCAACGTTATCACCTTTTATCCCAGCAAGTTCCTGCCACACCGTGTTGTTTCACCCCTTGTAAACAAGGGATGGCGGGGGCTCCTGAGAGGGGGTCAACCCTCCCTCTCCTGGCTTGACTTCCTCACTCTTGCAGGCACAGCCTCAAGCCCTGCCTGCCCCGACACCTCCCCCAGGGCACAGCTCGGGCAGGGGGCTCAGGAGAGTTCGAAGGATCCCTGCAGTGACACGGGGAGGCGCCAGGCTCGGGCCAGTTGGGGTTCGGAAAAGGCCCAGACTGCTCGAGGCACCTGTTTAGCAGTGCCTTATTACCTTCCTAGGACGCGTAGTTAAAACTCCCATCAGCTGCTATCAGATTCTATTCTTCTCAGTGGAAAGAGAGGAAAGAAGGCAAAAGAAAACTCCAACCCAACAGCCTTTAGTTTGAAGAATAAAATCAGGGACAAGGAAATCTTTCAAACTGTGTTACTGTAAAATTATAATTATATGCTTTTGAACTTACGGTAGACAAGTGGAAAGCAATCCTGTAGCACTTAATATTGCCATCAAAACAAATTCTCCTTTTCTGGTTTAAGAATAGAAGACAAGAACTGCAAATGCTCATCCCCATATTCGTTTCCTCCATCTCAATAAGGCTGCAGCACACGTTTAGCTTCACTACCAGGGACTACTCGTAGTGCACAGCCATTTGATAAGCCAAACATCGAACTGAGTGGCCTTTTCTCAAGGCGTCCAGCAACTCCCATTCCAGTCAACTACCACATACTCACGTGGAGGAAACTGTTTAAATGCTCTCTAGCAAGGAACTTCCATATTGTTTTTTTTAAAAGCAAAATTAATTTGAAATTATTTTAAAAGCATGAAGACTGGCAGCACAAGGCAGATGCTGGATGTTTCTTACTTTTGGCAAGAATCTTGCAATGCCATTGTTAATTTTCTTTGCTTCATTTGGCTACAATAACCTCCTACTTTTCAGAAAACCAATTCTTACCTTTTTCTTTTGGTACTGTCCTTGTCTGTAATGATGTTGTACTCCAATTCTAAACACACACAATGAATTTAGGGAAGTCATCTGTGCACACCGATACAAGCGTTTAGTTGATGCTGTTGCACCAAATGAAGACCTAACACTTATTCAGTATCTCAGGCCTGTATATCAAAAATTTTGTTACTACCACAGTTTCTTCCATGAATGCAGATACACTACTAGACGTGAGCGTATTTCAGCACAGGATGGGTAATGCTTAAAGAACTGCCCTCCTAAGTGACACAAAAGGCTTATATAGCATAGGCCTCTGTCTCTGACAGTAACCACTAATGGGAAAAGCCAAAAACAGGTTATATGTGGTGACTTTAGACAGAGAAGGTATCATCTGGAGTAGCACAGCTGGTAGCTTTCTACAGACCAATTTTTCATAAATACATCTAAGTCTTACTTGGAACAATCTGTACTTCTGGCCTCTAATAGTAGCAGTTTAAGTCCTGCCCACACAAAGACATAGCCTTTTGTCTATTCCAGAAACTTATTTTATACTAGTGAGCCACTTTTGCATGTCCAGAAGAGCAGGAAAGGGGAGACCATAGCACCATCACCACTATCTGGTATAGATGACCCAGAAGAAGCTTTTAATATAGGTGTGGATATATGATCAGTACCTACATTCGAAGTAGGCACAGATCTACAGGTCTATTTTTCGGTGTAAATGAATTAGAATAGCACTCTGATTTTGAAATAGCTGCATTCATAGTAGAGAGAATTACTCTTTTAACTATGCAAATATAATTATCTATTTATTTATGCTACCATAACACACATATGCAAGTCTTTATTATACCATTTTGAAGCTGTGACAAGCCTTTAGCGTGCCACAATTATAAAGGTGCAAGGGATTTGGAGTATATCCTTAGTGAGGCTGGCACCCCGTCATATAAACCCTCCCTTGGGTAAAACAGTCTCACTGGCACAAGCAAACCCAAACGTAGGTACAAGGTCTGGATTGCCTTTTGCTCTACTTTTAACTCCCAGTTCTGAACAATGTAGTGAATTGTAAAGCTCTCTCATTCAGCCAAATAAACAAAGATTCAGGGTGATAGAAAATCATTAGCGATTATCTGGCCTAAGCTCCGAAAGTAAAAATAGTTTTCAGCAGATGTTTATCCCTTTCTACTTTCCCTGTCTACCACTCAATGGAAGGAGGGGAAAAAAAGAAAAAAAAAAACAACAAAAAGCAAAACGAACCAACCAACCAAAACAAAACCCAAAAAAAGCCCCAACAAGAGGTGATGGGGAATCAAACAAGGGTGAATGGAAGATTTGCCTAAGCAAGGATCTATCATGGCAAAAAATATGTACAGATGAAATCCTACACTTTAATTACCACACACTACAAAGTTAAGAAAAGCTTCAAAGAAATGCAGAAACATTTTGGCAGTCAGTCAAAAATATCTCACATTTACAAGAGCCAGCTGAATCTTGCTAGGATATTTTTCTCCTCTTTCAAGACACTTCACCCCTCAGAATCCACAGCCACTGATTTACACCCATCATCATTGCCATACTTCCTTTCTCACACGCAGAAATGAAACAACCTGATGTACAAGCATACACTGTATCCTGAGCTAGAAGTCAGGAAGTAAAACTTCGGCATTGTTCCATTTTATTGCATACAGTCGCGCTACCCAAGCGGAAAGAAATTTGCTACAGATTAGGCATTTTTCTTCTACATTAAGAGTCAGAGAAAAATAATTTGCATTTTGCGGTCATTCACGCTATTGCTTTTGTTTTCCCAGCTTAGAGATTTGTCTCAAAGAATCACACTCCAACTACAGCAGATCAAGTCAACCCTAGCAAGCAGTGGGAGGAAGACAGGACTGGACAAGTGCCTCAACTCCTGTATCAAAGTGTTTTGTGCTTACGGTCTTACAAAAGCCCAAAGGGAGCTGAGAAAGCCCAGCATTGCTGTTGGAAAAAGGACATTTCAAACTCATGTAGAGCTATGACGGTAGAAGATAAGACGTTGTGGAGAGTCAGTGGTTGTAGAAAAAAGATGAATAACTACTGCCAGAAGTATCTCCTCTGACACTCACAAAGCTATTTTTAAAAGACATTACCTCATCTTCAAAACCATACCAGGTGGCAGAAATTCTCAAAGAGCATGAGTTTATTCTAAATAGACGAGGCATGTCCCAAAGAGATGTGATCTGCCCACACTATTGCTGTTAAACTCTACCGAAAAAGTGCCACAAAACATCTCAGCAAAATCATTTCACCTATGTGACGAGCAGTGTTTCCTACAAGTTAGTCACGCAACACAGGAGTTAGGGCACAGCAAGAGTTCATACAAGCCTGCACCTTGCTCAGCACAGGTCACAGTGGCTGTTTAGCGGAAGAAATGTAAGAAACGGCAAACCTAGACTAACACTTTTTCCAGTATACCTTTACACCTTACAGTAATCTCTGCCTTACAAAGTTGACATGACACCAACCATAAAATCAGGACCACAGTTTCCTCCCTTGTTTAATCTAAAATTTTTCTTGCTGCTGTTAACAGAAGATATTATGGATGCAGCTCTTCAGTGTGTCACAGTTTGGTTGAGACAGCTTTGCTGTGAACAGAACCCCAAATTTAATGAGTTATCCATGGATCCTCCACACTATACCTGACAGTGCAGGGTCTGAGGTTCCCCCCCACCAACCCTCCAATCTGTTCTCAATATTTGGCAGTATGTGTGCACCTGTACTAAAACCACAATCAGCTGCTCACTGGCAGTGAAGGGACAGCACAGTCAGTCATGTAGGTGGTCATTACAAGAGTAAAACGCCACCTCTTCAACATGGTAAAAGAAAATGCATTCAGACACCATTTTCCAACTTAACAGATAATTTGAGAAATACAAAAGAACATTCACAGCATAGCTATTTGCTTTAGCATTGCTCCTGTATAACTAAGGAACAATTTTGGTTCATAAAGAATGATTAAAGCACCAATTATTTTGACTAAACATGTACTTGAAACCCTCAGGCTGCCATGGACTTTAAAGCCATTAATTCATTATTTAGCTGTCAGTGTGGAAAAACGGCACAAGCTTAAAGGTTTAACAAACACTGCACAATATTAAAGCAAATGGTCGCATTTGAAATTTCAAACTGTTACACGATTTTATTTATTAGATAGTGTAGATTACCTTTTGTACACACATTGCTTGCAATGTATTCTGGAACAATTTTGTGTGGAACAGAACCTAATCATATTTTAAGTTTAAATTTAAATAAAGAAAGAGAGAAAGACCCCCTCAAGAGCTTCTGGGAAATCATTTAGAAAAATCTTTGAGGCTCAGGTGAAACAAGTTGTGCTGTGGGATTTGAAAGATCTGTGGAAATGTAAGCTATAAAATCACTTCATCTTGGATGCTTAGAAAGGTGGTTTGGGAAAGAAACTCTACTTTTTCAATGCCTCAGTGATATATGGCACTGACACTAATGGCTATAAAACCTTATTAGGGAGTGCTGTGAAACTCAAATATATGAGTTTCTTATGTGGAAAGATTTGAGTATTCACATTACAGTGGAAAAGAGGACATGGCCACGTTCATCTCTGGAAAGTGGATTGATTCTGGCAATCTATTCGGGTCTATACAAATATCTCAGCTCTCCAGGACTGTGACAGAGGCAAGCAAATGGCACAGCACTCAATCCTAAACCTCTGACACGAATTTCTGATGATTTGATCCAAAACTTAACTTTCACTGAATCTCAGCTGTATGGCCTTTAAAATAAAACACTGTCACAAACCAAGGTTTGGTAACTGCAAACTTCAGCAATGAACAAACAATAGCAAATCATTTACATGTCAGGTTATTTTTAGAATTAACCTCTTCATGAGTATGTAAAGCTAAGCACTGCAGATCCAACACTTCAGTACCAGGTACTGGATTTTCTAGGTGAAATTCCCAGTCATTTAGTCATCAAATCCCACATGAGAGCCAGCAATCTGAATTACAGATGTGATACAGCCTAACATAGACAACGTAGGCAAATCTCCTGTATTTATTTTCAAATCCAACCTATACATTTGTTAAGGGTCACTTTTACTTACAGTTTCCTTTCATCTCCCAAACAATTGGAGATCCTATTCAGTTTAGCACCACTGGTATTTGCAGCATCTCCAGTGCAGATCTGTCACTCTAGATTCTAAGTTCACAGTTAAAGCCATTGCAGACATCTCTGCGGGAACAATCAAAATTATTATGTGATAATTTTGCTAAGAATACCAGCATTAAAAACTGCCCTCACCAAGGAAGCAAGAAGAGAGCAATTCCTTTCCATGTGAAAGCTAAGAGGGCTCCAGAGGGCTTGGAAGAAATTCTGAAACTTCTCACTGTTCTTGCAGAAGATGCATTTATCCCCTCCAATTACCTTTAACTGGTAAGAACACACTGTGAAAAGCAGAGAAGGGCAAATACTCCCTGAACAGCAGGCCAGCAGTGCAGAAATGTATGGTTACATTTCATTCATTCAAAGTATCAAAAAAAAAAAATAAATCCTGCTCAGCTGCCTGCAACATGTAGAGGATGGACGCTCCTTCCAATTTTCAGCAACAAGGAAGCATTCTGCTGTTAACTGGGCTGCATGTAATGCGGTCATTTTAAGGTGTAGAAATACCTGCCACCAGAGTTACCTAAGCCTGCTTTGTCCATCCAGTGTCATCACAATTGCTGCTACTAACAGACGCCACGTTCCTCAGTCTAGAGTCATCTCAGTACAATCACTTTTTAACTTAAGGTTAAAAAATTAGTTTTCAGTGAAATTAGATATCGTGTGTATCTTAGGAAATCAGTGACAACGAAAAAAACATTTTTTAATGTCCTCTCTAAAGCAAAGAAAATGCTGTGAGCAATATTGTGTTAAAAATTTAAGTCCTGGAAAAACAAAAGCCTTGAAAATGCAAGATGTTACTAAAACCAATTGGAGAAACAATTTAAAAATATTTAACAGGTTCTTGCTTTTCCATTTAGACAGAGAAAAGAAACTTGCAAATACCTGGTAATTATACTACATATGACGGACTTGTGGTTACAGAAAAAAATTTAGCATATAGTCATGGGCATATGAATTTGCAGTTGTTCTTTAATATGGTGAATGTAATGAATCACAGAAAGGCATTATCTATTTATATATTTAGAGAGATTTGTCTGAGGGTATTTTTTTGCTATCACACAATATCAGCATATGAATGATCCCGCTGCAGTCAGTGGTAAAACATCGTTGCCTTCAATGACGCCAGACTTAATATTTACATATATACACCCAAACAGTAAATAGATTTTATTTTCATACGTTGAAGCTTCACTCACTAAGTTGAAGAATCTGAGGTTCTTAGGCCTCTGAAAATGTATACCAAGTAATTCTGTGCAAATATGCATCCAAAAATCACATTGTTGTGATAGATTCTTCTGGATTCATAGTTCTGTATCATTCCAGTGTACACACTAGTTATAGCCTGAAGGTACAATAAACTATGCAAGTTAGTAAGAGGGAGCTTGAATTTTTGTCTCAAACAAGCATTTAGTTTATAACAGCAGGACTATATATGAACAAAGCAAAAACCAGTA